>NW_009727719.1:116360-160522 GCF_000703405.1 Apaloderma vittatum
AAAGGGTGACTGTTATTTGAATGTATTCCTGCTTATAACCATTTTTTCTCCAGTCGTGTCCAAGCACTGGTGCATGAATTTGTGCATTTCTTTAACCTAGGACTTACAGTTTCTTGTCTCCCAGGTCACAAAGAGAGAATGGACTTGCTTTAATGACTTGCAGTACTTGGATTTATTCATACCGGTTTTAGAAGTGAGACTTCTAATATTGTATTTTTCAACAGAACTGTTGAATTCAGCCAGATTTTTTTCCCATATCCAGGCCATGAACAAGTGCCCGAGTTCCCAAGTTAAAACAGCATCTTGCCAACTTTAAAACATTTGGCTGGTCAGCGGGAAAGGAAAAGCTGCTTGTAAAGCACTGGAATGCATTTTCAATTAGTCACTCCATTGCTTAAAAGGCGAGGCATTAGGCACTGGGAGGAGAGGCAGGGGGGTGGCAACGCTGGTGGGGAGAGACACCATGAGACAGTCTGGAGAAGAGCCTTTATCAGCCCACAACAGCAGCCCTGAAGTTGGAGGCCACCCTTTAATAGATAAGCTTTTGTTTAACAGCCATCTCCCCAGGGAGAGTGAGGTTTCCCTGGTAAAAGACCAGGATTTCTTTCAAATAACTTAATATTGCTTTGTACGAAAGAGCAATGGAAAATATGCGTTGGGAAGACGCTAGAAGGTTATTTAGTTCTCTGTTATTGCCTGATAACCAGGCTGTTAGGCATCCCGTCTGAAAGGTGTGCTTTGGCAGACCTTCCTTGGCTCCTAAAATATTTTGAAAGAGATAACACCATTGAAAGAAGATTAAATAACCAACCCAAACTGCTTACTACATTTGGTTTATTTTCCTGCCCAGAACTATGAAGTCTGAAGTCCAGCAGAACAGCTGAGGAAAAAAGTCTAATGACATAAAATCATCTTTCTGATGCTCAGTAGCCATCATTGCTTATGCATTTTTAAATGCTTTGTCCTGTACTTGACCTTCAAATATTTGTAGCTAGCTGATCTGGAACTTTTTTGACTCCACAGCTGTCTAAACTAAGGATGATGACACTGCTTAGAGATCCTTTTGTGTATGTGTGTGAGTGTATATGAATACTGTTTTCAAAAGTATATATATATATTTACTTTAACATGACTCAGTATCTTGGAAAGCTTGTGTTTCTTTATCATATTAACTGAGAACCTCTAAGCTCTCACTATTGGGACATGTTATGGCATGAGAGACCCTAGTTATACAATAGGCTGAATTTCAGCAGGTAGAGGAAACTTTCAGGGTTCTTGCCTTCTGGCTAACTGTAATAAATTTGCTTAAGTAATATTTCACAGATGTGCTGGCTGTTTCTTGGCAAACAAGCCAAAGATCGTAGGAAATTTCTTCACTTCAAGCATAAAAATAAAAGTTTTGAAGATAAAGTTCTTAACCGCAACAGAAAAAACCACTTAGCTAGAAAATGGGCTGGAGTGCTGCTATCCAAGCACAAGAGTTAAAACAATTTTACAGTGAGTTTCTGTTTCTGTTTTATTTGTTTTCTCTTGCTATAGCTACATGCTATATGAAATACATGAGGCTGTTTTGGAAAATCCATTGTGTGTCGCAAGTTTCTCTGTGCTAAACTTAATCTTCTAGTTTTATTTTTAGAAAGCTCATAGTCACTTTCTTCAATGTTGTAGGAAAAGCTGACAAAATGCCAGCCAGGTCCAGCAAAATGGAGACCTGGATTATGTTCCAGACGTGAAAAGTTTAAGATGAGAACAGTAAAAACTACCATAAATAATTGCAAATGGGAAAGGAGAAAAAGTCTTTATTCCTATGGTATAGTTTTCAGGTGGATATATTGGGGGAAATAATGGAGTGTTATCTGGGGGAAGGCAGTGAAAAATGTGTCTATGGAAAATATAAAATACACTTGTTAGAAATAAGATTCTTGAAATGGAGATAGTTGGTGGAATTTCTGGATGAACAGAGTAAGACATGCTCACCATCTTGGCACGGGGGAGCTCTGGGGAGGTTTGGCACTGGCCTAAGTAGGGGATAGGGGCTGAGTGGTTTCTTTTAGCCTTGGTTTCTCCATAAACAAACAGGGACACCGTGGTCCTCTACCTCATGTGCCTAGTCCTCAAAGTCCAGGGATATAGGAATGTCCAACCTTAATGCAAAGGTTTCTTGCCCTTGTAGCTCTCACCTGTTCCTGTCCTGTACAAAAAAATGAAACCAGTTAAATCTCTAAGTGGGATATTGAGGCAGAGCATCATTTTCTCTTTCACATCTTGACATACAACAGGAGATGGTAAAGATGTGACAGAAACCTAGACTGGGCTTGTCGAAGGGACACAACAGGACAGGGGATTTTGAAGTTTTTTTGTTTGCAGGCTGAGATTGAAGCCTTTCTTAATTTGAGCCTGGTCACCAACACGAAACATTCAGTGAGAGGTTTACGTGGGAAAATACTTGAATATAGCTCTAAACCCTGCAAACGGTGAAGAGGACAGTGAAAAGGCAGTGTATTGCAACCACTTACGTCCTCCCCAGACTCAAGTGAGCCTCAAGTGTGTATCAGTGGTTTACAAACTTTTGGGAAGAAAGGAAGAAACATTGGCTAGTCCCTTTTTAATTGCTAAAAATTAAGGGTTCCTCAGCTCCACAAAAAAATCCCATGTGATAAATGGCAATTGAATTTTATTTTCCATGGCAAGCATCTAACCCATCTCTCCTGTAGATAAAAAAATATATGGCTCCAAAATTTTCCAGAGATGGAAAACTCAGAGATAAGTGTGTATACTCAGAGATAAGTGTGTATCAGGTGAGAAACGCCCTGTCCCACATTGGTCGTTAAGAGGGAGGTGGAGCATCTGTAACCCTCAGCTGTCCTCCATCTGTCTCCCCCAGATCTGCACCTGCAATCTCACCAGCAGCAGCCTCTGATGTGTTTATCCTTGTCACACCCATCGGAGATAAAGCAAAACTGCCCAGGGAGGGGGATGTAAAATCCAGAGGTCTGAACTTGGGGTCTGACTTGCTAAACTGATCAACTGATATGGCCCCACATGCTGAGCCAGGAGCTTCACTTGAGGGCTGGAAAAAGAGATAGGAGAGCTCTCAATGTACATTTCTCCTAAATGAGGGGTCAATAGTGCACTGGCCTTTGAACAAAGAAGGCATTTCTGCATCCAAGTAGTTTAAAACTGGTTGTTTCTATCTGACCACTGGCTGCTGGCTGCTGTCTGGCAGACAAAATCGCCACAAAATCTTTCTGGGGTGGTGGGAAGCCTCAGTGTCACCTCCTGGCAAGGGCAAGCCTGAGCTGCCTTTGTACTATGGGGACACCAGCATGCGGAGGTTCAGGCTGCCCCAAACCAGCCTACGGTGTATGAGAGAGCCCTGAAGATGGTTTAGACACAGCTCGAGATTTATCTCGCCGAAGGAGGAGGTGGTGGAAGATTTAAAGCAGCCTCAAAAGTTTATTATGCTTTATTATACCCTTTAGTACGTTTCTGTGAGCATGTGATGTCACACGCGACCAGATCTCTATGTGACCGTCATATTACTGCTTCTTTTTAACATGCAAGGACTGATCTTAACTTTTTTTTTTTTTGAGAACTGGTGGCAGAAAGAAACTAGGAGCATATGCCGGTGGTATAAATAGAAAAGTGGAAGTATCTGTCATTTGGGGTAGTTTAGTTCTGATCGAACACTTCATAAGGTACAGTTAAAGTACAGAAATCCCAGTGAATCAGTGGAGCTCAAGGACAGGGTACAGTCATTCACAGGATGAATGGAAAACATTTAGAGGAAAAAATATGCAAAAGAGAAATATTTAAATGCAGGGAAATCAATGTCAAAAAGTGTTACAGGAACACAAAAGAAGTCAGCATCTAGATTTTTCCTAAATAAACGCACACTAACAGCAGTTACGCAGCTTTTCTGATCACCACAGCAATCTGGAGAATGCTTTACTATTTATTTTTTAAGTAGCAACAACAACAAAAAAGAAATTAGTTTAATGGACTTACATAGACACCTTTTCCCCTTGCAAACCTCCAAAGGGTTACATCTGTCTTTGTATTATTAGGCTTTTTATTATTCCACCGTAATAGGAGTCTTGCTATAAATCAGGCTGCTTTCAGTCACAGCCTCAGCTTACAAGTCTATCGAGCCTAATAGATTTTTTTTTAAAAGGGGGGGGGGAGGAGAAAGAGAATTCTATATGCAAAAGGTTGTGAACTGTTTTTAATGCGTGTATCTGTCGCTGTGAGGGGTAAGAGGAGGAGGGAAGGGGTGGGAGAGGAGTTGTATTCAAAAGTCCCTCCTTTAAAAGTGTCAGACTCCAAGGTGCACAGAATAGGGAGAGACCCCCGACAACCTTCAGGAAATAGAAAAACAAGCCTCAGAGGCAGGAGAAAATACCCCAAAGGAGAAGACTGCAGCTTGCAGTAATCTGTAAATGATTGCTAGCAAAGACTGGAGGCTTCAGTCTTGAGCTGTGTTTGTTCCAAAAGAAAGCCAAGAAGGACGGTGTTAATAAAGAGAGATTTAACTGAGGGCTGTGCTTGGAATAAAGTGGGCTACAAAAAGGTCAAATTTGATCAGTTGGAGCAGATTACAAGGGCTTTAAAAGGTAGTGGTGAAGAAATGAAACTGGGACTGTGAAGCAATATAGCACAAGATTGATTTTGGGGGTGGAGAGAAGCTGGGACAAGTGCTTATCAGCTTGAGAAGGAGGAAGAGCTGTGCTGGGTTTGTTGTCATTCCCACACTGAGTAGAGTACTCGCTGCTTTTGTGGCTAGGCTGTCCTGCCGTGCTTTGGGGCTTTTTTTCGTATATATTTTATTGTTTCTATTGCTGCAATGGTGTCTATTATCTCTGACTTGGATCCTCTGAAAAGCTGGAAAGTTTTAAGGTAGGCCTATGTTTTCTTCTGTTTGGTACAGGCTTTTTTTCTTTTTTCTGGTGTGGTTTTTTTTTTTTTTTTTTTTTTTTGGTTTAGCCCTAAATTAACTGGAGCTTGAGTTATAATCGAAATGTGAGCCCTGGGCTTAAGTACGAAAGGAGTTTCTGGTAATTAGAGCCCTTTTAAGACACAGCAAACCTTTAAGCAGATGTTTAGAGAGACTCAAGGGAGATTTTTTAAATATACTTCTTGGTGTTACGGTGCAGTGAGGAGTATTTATTTTATTATTTTTTTTTTTAACATGAGATTGTTCCATAAATTCAACTTACTAGTAAAAGCTCACACCAGTTGAAACTGCGGGATTAACTCTCTGCTTTCCTCGCTGTGCTCTGCGGGGAAGGGGTGGGAAACTTGAGCAAAAAAACAGCATGAAAGTTGATGAAGAAGGGAAAAAATAGCCTTGGGGGAAGGAGCGGGGACAAAAGTGCTTGTTTCGTTTTGTTGTTGAAGCTTCCACAATTCGTTGCCCCTCTAAGGCATATATTCGATACTTACAAGTTGCCACTGATTTTTACCTTCAGCAGTGCTCTTTTCTTCTTGGAATGGTAACTCGAACTGCTAAAAAGAAGGATAAAGGAGGAAAAAAATATAATCAGTGCCTGCTACAGATGTTAGAACTCCACAGTGTTAAATGTCCGCGTTTAATGCTGCTCTAAGTGCCTGGTTTTGCCTGTTGAGCATCCGGACATGTGAAAAAGTTTGGAGATGGTTTACAGAAACTTCACTAAAACATTGGAACCATCTGGGAATGTAGATGGTGACATTATACGATTAGTTAAATATACAGTTTATTTCTCTCAGCTTCTAAGCAACACATGAATGTGCACCTAATACAGTATTTTTATTTATATGTTTTAAGGGAGTAAATTACATGGATTTTGAGGAGGTATGTTAATTGTGATTTTTTTATTGTTATTATTATTATTATAGTATACTTGAACTTCTTGCTACAATGTTTTAAAGAACTTAATGTGTCCTGAGCTGAAAAAGGAAAACAAGCCCTTCAAAAGTCAAACTATAAAGTCTACTTCCATGACTAGGGTCTTTTTCTTCATCTTTGCAGAGCATTGAACTTTGTTTTTTCAGAAGTTTAAATTTCTCTGACCATCTCCTGAGCCCGTGTGTAGGAATGTGGACTAAGACCTTTTATCCTTGTCGGCTGTATGAGACTCGGCAGAGCGGTCTTAGTGCAAGTTTATTTAATTTATTTAATTTATTATTTATCATTTGTTCGGTTGTTTTTTCATGTTTTTGTTTGTTGGGTTTTTTTTTAAACTCATGACTGTCAGCACAGAATGATGAGTTTCTGTTCGACTTCCACGACTTTGGTGTGGACCACGTGTGGGATGGAGTCCGGGGCTGTGATTGGCGCCTGGGGCGGGTGGTCATGGCACCAGAGCGAGGGTGACTACTGGGAGTCACTCCCAACGACTGCCAGGAAAGCGCTTTTGCAGAGCTCCTCATGTGTTGTCTTGCAGCGTGTGTGCTCCAGCAAAGCTATCCTAGGAATTATCCTAAAAGTTTATCTAGTTCTGTGAGACTATTTCCGACTCCTCTGCTAGTCAAGTCAGGTGACACCCGGGTTTTGCTGAGTTTAAGGGATGATACAGACAACTTGAAAGTTGAGAAGATTTAAGGAGGAGAGACTGCTGCCCTCTCGAAGAATCCTGTTTTTTTAGAAAAATGACATGTTTACGTGACTGTAGAAGAAAAATCTCCCTGGTACTTTTTTCCCTGCTGAAGTTTCCCAACTTTGTGTGTGATTCTGGAGATCAGAGCTGTATGGCCACAGTAGGTCAAAGATGCAGTTCAGTCGGTATCACTGGACATTTCTCTGTGCGGCTACTGTGTGTGATCACAGCAGCGACTCTACGGACGTGATTTTATGCAGATCAGCTGCAGGATGCAGAGGGTTAAGAGGTGGGAAAAGGCAGTGTGTGATCACTGATAGTTAAAGAAGAGAGAGAAGTCAATGGGCAGCTCATATAGCTTGTGACTTATTAAATTGTAATGCCAATTCTATCTTTTCTCATAAACATTAGTTCCTCTTCTGCAGGCCAGTTTCCAGCCTGCTTGATGTCTCTGAGCTTACCATTTTTAGTGTCTCCCCTCCATGTATCCAGGGACCCTGTAGCTAATATTTATAAGAAATAGGGGAGTATTTCTGTGTGTTTCTCTAAGGTGGCACAAAGCAATTCTTTCAGACCCCTATGAAATGATGTAACAAATGCTACGATCAGCTTGAGAGTAGTGTCCTACAGTGACAAATTCTCAATTTTGTTTTCCTTGTATACCTGCTGTAATTTATTCTGTGACTTGTTCACAGTTTGAGACTTGCTTAGCTGGGAAAAGACTGAAGGATGCAGATCTCATGGAGGCGGAGGGAATAATTGCACTGGGGCTTCACAGTTCCCAGGGATTTACAGCAGCTATAGGCTGCTTTGCTGTTGGTTACCCACATCTCAGCTGAGTTCTGGATCCTCTGCCCGGCTCCCCAAATCCTCTGGAAACATATCCTCTGCTTTCTGAATAAAGGTAATAATAAAGAAAAAGGTGCAACATAACAACAGACAAGACTGTGGCTGATGATGGAGCCTAACGGGTGGGAGTGGTGGTGTCAAAGGATGACAGGGCATTCTTGCTTAAAATAAATAAATGGTAATATGGTGTGTATATGTAATATTATATCAGGCCTCCCTCTTTTGTTGTGTCTGTCTAGGACAGGAGAGTGAGAGTTGCAGTACTTTCCGGCAAGTCTCAGCACCCACTGAGTTCGTGTTACAGCAAGGAGGGGAGGAACTCCTGAGCTCTAAACGCAGTTTAATGTGCAGAACAAGACCCACTTCAGAAAATATTTTCTTTCACTGGGTTTTTGATGGTGTATATTAAATTTACTGGAAAGTAGTCTGTGTGAGCTCATGGGTTTTAGGGGTTTTCTTCCTCCTCTTTTCCAATAAGCTCCCAGCATAAGATCTATGCTTTGACATTAACACATTGCTGCCTGACCTTCCCTTACAGATGTCTTCTCACTTGTCACAGTGTGACTAGAATAGGTGTCCTGTCTGTTGTACTCCTCGAGGCCAGGAGAAATTGGCAAAACTTCAGGCTTTTTAAAATCCTTCAAAGACCCGCCAGAAAATGGTGTGTTCTCACCCTGCCTTCTGCAGATGCAGAAATACTTACCTGTCTCCAAAACCATAGGATCATAGAATTGTTTAGGTTGGAAAAGACCTTCAAAATTGAGTCCAACTGTAAGCCTTGCAGTGCCAAGTTCACCACTAAACCAAGGCTCTAAGCATCACATCTCATGGCTGGGCTTCGTGAATAAAGATATGGGAAGGGCTCTACCCACACCTGCTACAAGCACGCTGATGGCTAAAAAGGCCAATGCGGGATAGGCACGTCCGTTTGCAAAAGGCACAGCGGAAAGTCTCCTTAGGCGGTATTGGCGAGGCACGGTTCTTTCTGCGTTGTCTTTTCTCCTCGAGACTAATTCTACGTGTGTTCTCAAAGGAGGCACCAGTGTTATGGATGGTGTGTCTCCACATCTCCCGATTGGAGGCCAGAGTGGACCACTGATGGCAGTCAGTATGGCCAAAACTGAAGAGTTGTTTCAGAGAGTCCTTGTGTCTCCTCTTTGGGGCTCCTCTGTTGCGGCAGCCGGTGGCAAGTTCACCAGAGAGCACAACCTTAGAGAGGCGGTGATCCTCCATCCTGGAGACGTGCCCTGGCCAGTGCAGCTGCGTCCTCAGCAGCACGGCCTCAATAGTGGTGACCCCTGCCCATTCAAGGACAGTAACATCAGTGACGTAGTCAGTCCAGTGGATGTTTAGGATTGTACGGAGGCAGCACTGATGGAAGCCTTCGAGGCGTCGCAGGTGGTGGCGGTAGATGACTCATGACTGAGACCCATATAAAAGAGCAGACAGTACAGTGGCTCTGTAGACACTCATCTTTGTACTTTTCTTCAGGTGTTTATTGCACCAGACTCTTCTATGGAGTTTTCCAAAAGCTCTGTATGCCTTTGCTAACCTGTTGTCTATCTCTTTGTCAGTCTTACTATCCGAGGAAATGATACTTTCTATCCACGTCTTCTAAATACCTTCAGGGATGGTGACTCCACAGTTTCCCTGGGCAGCCTGTTCCGATGCTTGATAACCCTTTTAGTGAAGAAATTCTTCCAAATATCCAATCTAAACATCCTCTGGCCCAACTGGAGGCTGTTTCCTCTTGTCCTATCTTTTGTAACTTGAGAGACTGACCCCCACTTTCCTACAGCCTCTGTCAAGTAGTTGTAGAGAGTGAAAAGTTCTCCTCTTGCCTCCTTTTTCTCTGGGCTGAACAACCCCAGTTCCCTCAGCTTCTCCTTGTAAAACTTGTTCTCCAGACCTTTCACCAGCCTTGTTGCCCTTCTTTGGACCTGCTCTAGCACCTCAGTGCCCCAAAACTGAACACAGGGTTCAAGGGGCAGTCTCCTCAGTGCCCGGTACAGCAGGATGATTGCTGCCCTGGCCCTTCTGGCCACATAGTCCTAGTCCACTGTCCCCATAGCGTGGAATAGAAACCCAAATCATCTACTTGTGACTCAGAAATGTCTCTAATCCCTGTTTAAAACTTATCTTGTACTCCTAGATGTTTTTTGCTTCTCATATGTGGCAGAGACAGCTTTGGTCACTGTTTCTTGAAGCCAGAGTCTGTGCTCTGGGACCCTACAACAGCAAAAGCAGAATAGGAGCCTGGCAAGGAGAGGCACAAAAAGGAGGAAAAAAAAGAATCCCTCAAGGCCATGTCTCCACTGTTCCTTTTCTCCATTAATTTGTCTCCAACGAGGTTACGTGCAGCACTGTAAATCACGAGTTACCTATATAGGGGAAGACCTTGTACCCCTTTGCATTCCTGTCTGAAGAAGTATGTGACCTTTCTGTGGCTTATTGCTAGAGGAGGGGAAAAAAAAAGAGAGGAAAAAAAGTTGGTTTTAACTTGACTTCGCAACCTCAAGGTGAAATCCAAGCAAGAGAAGTTTTCACTTGGATGAGTGGTCAATTT
Source organism: Apaloderma vittatum (assembly GCF_000703405.1). Lineage (NCBI taxonomy): Eukaryota > Metazoa > Chordata > Aves > Trogoniformes > Trogonidae > Apaloderma > Apaloderma vittatum. The sequence continues at coordinate 126,354 of NW_009727719.1, forward strand.
GCAGTCCGTGAAGCGGGGAATCTTGCTGTACTGCTCTGCATACCAATGACCCAAATTTCACGAGTCCTATTGAACTGGCCCGTACAACTTAGGCAGTGGGGTTAAGAACGTCTTCTGTGGAACATGTCATGTGTCAGGCGGATGTACAAATTCAGATGTTCTTTCCAAAATGCCTTTTCCACCACAGACCACATCCAAACAGCCTATAAATGGTTTGGCTTTTCAGGAAAAAATGTGTTTGGCAAGTCAGTCCAGGAGGAGCAATTTCAGCCTTGTTGGTGTTTGTATTATGAGCTATTTTGGGCAAATACTCCTGTCCCCACACCATGCTCCTGTGATTGCCTGTGAATTAAGATAAGTTAAATAGCTTCAAAGTGTTCAAATTAGGGAAGGAGGGAGGAAAGTACACAAAACAGCTCAAATTCAGTTATTGGCACAGAAGGATAAACTGAGCGATGTGAGTCTTGTTCGTGTTTTGGCTTTTGGCTTTCCACCTTAGGAAAGCTTAAGATAAGGCATCCTGTGTTGTATCCAGTGTCTGAACAGATCAGTTAAGTGCATGGACCCAGAACACAGAACTGCTATTCAGAAGTGGGGGTAATTTTTTTTTTTTCACATGTGCTTTTACTCTGAGGACCTGAACAATGTTGTCTCCACCCACTACTCAAAACCAAAGGGAAAAAAAAAAAACCTAGAAGTTTCGCCCAGGGATGTAATGCTGGACTACATTGTCACCATGAAATACAGATAATGGAATTTCAGATGTCAGTAGAGAATACAAAATCCTCCATAATTGCCACAATATGCTCATTTAAAAAAAAATGCATGAAAAGAGGGTGTGTGCAACTTATAATAACTAAAAACACATTTGAGGAATGATTTTCCAGTTAACCCCTCCAAAAGTACAGATCATGTCAGAGGTGGCACTGAAAGGGATGTTAGTGAGGGTCACTTAAATTCTGAGTTGTGACACAGATGGGTGACACCAGAGGATGAGGGCTGTTACTGAGCTCTGATGTATAAAATATGAGCAGCAAAACATAGTCTGGATTCCTCAGCTTTCAGTTTGAACATGTAACTCTGTAATCACTCAAGTGAATAATACTAGGATGAAAAATTAGGGCCAGCTATATTGAAATGTGTCTTTTAAATCACTTTTTCATCTTTTGGATCTGTGCTTCCTCTGCACTTTGTATAGGACAATACTGCTGGGAGTTTTTTGGTTGTTTTTTCTTTAAAAGGCAGGATATATGGGGTGATTGAAATAGCAAAGATAACAGAAAATAGCAGATTAGGATGTAACACTCCTGCGTTATTGTTGATGGCTGAGAAAGTCATCTAGTCCCTCTCTAAGCCTGTGCAGATTTATTCTTGCATCTTTATTTTCCCCTGATTAAAATTCAATATCGTTCTTTTCAATAAGAGGTTATTCTCCACTGTTTTGCTAAAAACAATCCACTTTTCATATGAAGCTTGTATACAAGCTTATTACATCTTGTTCATTTGGACATGAGTTGTTAAATCTTCCAGGTGCTTTATAGGGGATTTAACCATCCAATTCAAATAAATGCTCTCTCACAAAGAGGTTTACTTATCATTGCTGCTATGTTCCTCTGCCTAATTGTTTAAATTGCCCTAACCCCTAAAACATAATGTAAAATTACTGCGCTAACAACACAGATACCAAGCAAAAGTCTATGATAATAAGTGTGTAGCAGCACTCTCCCAGTCACCAGTGATATGCAATTCAGGGACTTCCTATGCCAGCAGTGATGTCTTTCTTTTTTTTTTTTTTTAAGAATACATCCTCGACGGATTTATGTGACAGGTTTTGGCATTTTAGCTTTGAGCCCACAATGACTTGGAGCAAAGAAATTGTGTGGCCTGACACACTGGTTGCATCTATGCAACAAAAGGGCTTTTCTACGTTTAAGTTTGTCTTGTGTCCATGTTTTGAGACACGTGGTAGCTGTTTGGAGTGCTTTCCATGCTAAGGCTTTGAGAAGTTGGGTTCAGGTTCTGCTTTTAAAGGGAGAGGACGGTTCTGTTCTTTCTGCATTTATTGTACCCCAAAATTTCATTCCTGACTGGGGATTAGTGACATCCAGTTCCATGGATGCAGGTGATGCTGGATGCAGGTAAAAACATCATCATCCTTTCCTATACATATTCCTTAATCATACTGACTTTCATCATCTTCATTCTTCAAATCTATGAGAGTTCTAATGAAGATCTCTGTAGCTCTTTCATAACTAACCTATTGGAAATTTTAAGCTTTATCTAGTTCTGTGCTCAGTGGAACTGAAATAAGGAGGAAATTGCCCATAGAACGGACAGGTAACCAACAGTGGCAGCATTACATTGTGCCTTGAGAGATAAGGTTATAATTTTGAACTTTTCCCAGGGTTTCTGTGTCAGTTTGGATGAGTTACTTAATCTCTATGTGCGTCAGTTCCCACCAGTAAAGTGGAATTTTTAATACCTGTCTTATCTACTTCAGCTATAAACTTTTCAAGTCTGTACAGCTCTGTCTGTACAGAGACCACAGCAGTGGGGGCTCAGCCTTGGTCTGGGCTTTTCACCGCCTGTCCTCATAAAAATAATTTACTTAACTGAAACTAGAATTTAACGCTTTTTGAGAACAAGTAAGTCCTTGCTCATCTACTAAAACCATTTCTTCAATATTTTTGCCTTTGCAAGGCAGGTCCACAGGTGAGCCACTCAAATTTCTCACACACACCAGCTTTTTTCCAAGTTGTTAGGCTAAAGTTGGTTGAAGCCTGGAACCTAGAGCTTTGCCTAATGGCAAATTACTTAGCTTGGCAGGTTAAGTTTCTTATTTTCTCCCTCTGGATGTTTTTTTTGTGTGTGTGTGTGTGTGTGATGCTTCTGTTCAGTAACCTTTTATAAAAATTTGTAATCTTGCTTACTGTTCTCCGTTACTAAACTCCCTCCAAGTTTAGTCTCTCCTTTGGTATGCAGTTCGTTCTCTAAGTAGCTGCTCTTTTCATGTCTCATAGCTGTGCTTGTGAATAATTCTTTCCATAAGCTCATTTCTTGCGCTCCTTCATCTTTCTAATCCTCTTCTTGGTTGACATGCAATTTTATTCATCTGTGTTTCGTCACCTTCCTTCAGTGATACCTGTGCCACATGGCATTTTCCCAGCCATCAGTATCATAGAATCATCCAGCCTAGGCTGGAAGGGACCTTGGAGATCATTTTAATCCAGCCTCCCTGTTGCCAGGGATGCCACTTCTTGTCTTCATCAGGCAACACATGGGGACCGAAAGAGAATCGAACCCGTGACCTTGGCATTGTTAGCACCATGCTCAGCTAACTGAGCTAAGCAGCCCCCAGTCATGCCCCACTGTCCCCATGGAGGAATGTCATTAGAGAAATGAAACACTTCTAGTGGCTGTTATTCCAGCAGTCATCATTACAGCATTGCCTGTATATCAGGCTTTGTTTTGCTCAATAGAGAATCATTCAAGAATTCTTGCACCCCTGCTAATCTCGAGATACTGTACCAAGGAAGGAAGAAAAGAAAGTGAGACCAGAGAGATTTGCAGTCTGTCTTGCTCAGCCTCTACATCGCAATCCAGAAGATTTTCCTTTACTTGACCTGAGCAGGAGCTGAATTTCTTAACTGTAAAGAAAATAGTCTAACTGTTCCCTATGAATGTTGTCTGGTGGGTATTAATGTCTCCCAAGGAACCTGTTCAGACTTTAGGAGCTCTAATGTTCTTGAAAAATGCTCTGTGGCACTAAAGAATGCTTAGCATAACCGAAATGTTACCATCTACCCCCTTCTATATGAGCAGCTGAACCTGCTACTGGTGATTATATCGTAATTTTCCTTAAAGAAAAACCTAGAACAATAAAAAACCACATGAATAAAACTCCCCACACCTCAGTTCAATTGCATTTCTATATGACTTTCCCAGATGCCTTTTTTTTGATTGTGTTTGTTTCCCCACGTTTCATCACAAGTGGAAGAGGTTCCTCATATTTTTTTTTAATTCTTCATCTGGGAAAATCTGTGCATCCCCTGCATATAGAGTTCATTCTGATCGTTCATTATAGGATATTTGTTCTTGAGTTTGTCCCGAGCTGGTATTAGTGGACCACTTCATTACTGAACTCTTGTTGATCTGCAGATATTGCCTGGCTTGTTGTTGCTGTTCATTTGTTTTTGCTGATTGAGTTTTAAAATGGAAGCTTTTCTAAAGGTAGAAATATTGGGATGCTTCAGTGACAACCACAGTGATTGTACTGTCTCTTGCTGAATGTGTGGATTTCAGATTATAGGGAAAATCTGTCACCTACGTTGGATTTTTTTTTTCTATTTTAGACGTCAAGCTAAATTGTCTGTAGCTGGTTACCTTCAAGAAATGCTTTATATGGGTAATTTGTATTTGTTAATTTACTTGTTCAGGTAACTTTGCAAGAGTTTTCAGTAGTGAAAGACTGATTCTTGGCTTAACGTGCCAGAATCGCAGTCTACATTTATATATTAAATTAGTAGATCAATGGAGCCAGAACTTAGCTGCAGCTGGAAATCTTGGTATAACTTTTGTGTGATTTGATTAAGCATATTCCATCTGAGAATTTGTAAGATACTAGGAAAACCTTTTACTTAGTGGGGAGAGGTCTAGTTGTTTGGGTATTTTTAGTTTTAAGACTCTTGGTTTTAAATGGGGTTTGTGGTTTCCAGGTCTCAAAGAAAACAGTGATACATTATAAAAAGGACTTCAAGTGAGTCTTTGAAGTGGTGGACATTCCAGTTTTGAAAAATACATAGACTTAAGAATCTTTCTACACAAAAAATAGGTGTTAAATATACAAGTGAATTATTCCCCATGTGCCACCCCAGCACTGCTCTTCCTGTCATGCTTATCCTGAACCAGAAGGCCCTGGCAAACTTCAAGCTGAAACTACCTAATTCTACAAATAGTAACTAAATCCACCTTCAGTGATTTGCAGGGTGATTTTTACCTCTCAGTCTCTTAGGCTGTAATTAATCTGTGCTTTACGCTAGCAGACTTAAGCTACCTAACTCCGTGTCAATCAGAAGAGGTTTCTAGCCCCCGGGAGGCTTGCGTGGCTTTCCATGCAACTTCCTACAAGAAGTACTGGGTCCATGATCCATGTTACATATTCGAGTCTTAATTTTTATTGTGCCCTTTCAGTACAGCCTCTGGGCATGTTTCCTAACTTGGTGATTCAACTGTGCATCCTTTCTGCCTTAATCTTGGGAAAGAATTTTAGTCCCACCGGTAGCTGGCAATGCTGAGGCTGATGCGTGTCCCTGTAGCCCTTGGACTTGTCCCTTGGAAAATCTGACCTTGCCAAGCAAGAGTTGCAAAATGTTGTTCAGTGGGGTCAGGTTTTGGCTGGACGTGCCAAAATAAAGGATTTATGTAGCCTGGGAAGAATTATGGACTTGGAAGGGGAGATAGGTATTAAAGGTCTCAAATGGGGTGATGGGGAGAAAAGTATTTAAACACTGATGTAAAGTTTCACTGGCTCCAACAGGAATTGATTGGCAGGGTGTTTTACGTGACTTCTGGGTTTAGATTTCCAAATGACACAAGCTGACAAAGCTCCATTGGACAAGATCTACTGACTTAGAGTAACAAGGAGTCAGGTTCCATATATTTTGCAGAAGACTTGACATCATTCTTTTTAAATGTAAAGTTTTTCGATCTAATAGGGAAAAAAAATGTCAGGGCATTTACCATATTAATTAATTCCAGCCTGTTGATGTCCAATTTTACTCTGAAGCCTGGGCTCTACAAATTTCTTGAGAGTAAGGTTAAATTAAGTTTTAACTTTCTAGTTATTTTTTTCCTGTATTAAAAAAAAGAAAACCTAGCTCCTTGCTCTTCAGTCAACAGTCAAGTAGACTAATAAATTCAGCATAATCTGTTAAATGTAAACCTGTGACATGCTGAGTTGCAGACAAGCCATGTAAACTAAGTTGCATACCAACTTTAAATTGTTGGAAGGTGTTGACAGAAGGAATCAAACCTGCTGAATCTTTTTTATTTTTTTTTTGCTACCCATTTGAACTGAAAGTTTGCTGTTATTTATTTATTGATTGATTTGCAAAGGAATTTCCACCTCTCCTCCCTGAGCAAAAGCAGTTTGTACTTCTAAACCAGAACAATGTGATTCCCCCCATATAGCTCTGGGAGTGCTTTGAGACCGAGTTCAGATCTCCCTGCTGTTCACTGAGAGCTCCCTGCTGTTCACTGAGAGTTGCCGCTACATCTATGGGCAGCCAGTTGCTCTGTTTGTCAGGAAATTCATTAAAATCTGTGGTTTATGAGAGCTTACATCATGCATGCAGGTCTTACACACGCAACTGCAGTCTTGCCTCAAAGTTGGCTAAAGAGCTATTTTTTGTGGACTTTGAGGTCTTCTCTTACATCTTTATTCTCATTCTTCTCACACGAAGGATTTAAAAGCGTTCTCAGTTCTCCACACCGACACCCCAGAGAAAAACCCTGTTATTCTTTTCTGAAGAGGTCCGCTAGTTTAAAAGTATCCTCTCTAGCAGTATTTTCCATGGTAAACTAAGCTTGAATTTTTCTCTTGGTATGAGGCTGGGATGCACTTATTGCACTTTACATTCCTTTCTCCTCTGTCTTACCTGTTGATACTATAGAACTGTGTACAGCAGAGTGCACAAAACTGGGTAATTATTCTTGCAGTGACAAAATAACACAAAGACTTTGATCCACTGCAAATATTGTTCACATTGCTGTGGTGGAGCAAAGGCAACAAGAAGAATGAGCATGGATGCAGCTGCAGGTCCAATTCCAGGAGGAGTTGTTTACTGGGCAGGCATCACAGCAGAAAAGTCCTAGGAAAAAGATCTCAATTAATTTCCAGAAGAAACATCATATATACTGGTTAAGAAAAATAAAACACCTTAAACCAAAATGTCTGGTGAGGTACAGAGACCGAGCCTGAATGGACCATGTGCTTGTATTAATTAATCTGATCATACTAATCATTGCTTTGTTTTCCCATTAAACTCATTGCAAGTTATTGCAGAGTTGATTGTACACCATGTATTGGCAATTCAGGTTGTGGATTAAATTTTAGCTGAAAAAAATTATGAAAATAGAAAAATGGGGAGGGAAACAAGCTTTGTTGGGCAATTTGAGCCATGTATACAGTAAACTTGTAATCTGGACATGAAACAATGTTGGGCTCATCACAACATCACAAAACTTGATTTAGAGAAAAGCAGCCCTGCATTTTTAGGTTTTTTTTTCTTTCCTCCCCTTATTTGTTCTTATAATACACAACAGCAGTCAGACCACACAGGAAGTTTGCACAAATCTACATGGTGAAAGTGTGATGGGAAAGCAGAACTACTTCAGGAGCAAAGGGTTGAGCGTTTTTTCCTTTTCTCAGCAGCTGGAAGTTCAATGTGGCACTGCTGAATAAAACCAGCTTTGCAGGGAGGAAGCTATGTAATCAGTATGTATGACGGCTTCTGAAGATGTGATGATCTGGAACAGAGCAGTTACCTATATATGGTATCTTAGTATCTTCTCTGTAGTAGCAGCCAATTTTGAATTTCTTCAGGAAGATGATGAAAAAAATGTGCTTTAACTGAGGCGTTCCAGCAACAGTTAGCTAATAATTTCAGACCTAGAAGGTCTTCCTCAGGAAGAATGTTTAATTATAGAAGCAAACGGTTGTACAGAATAGCAAGCACTTCTCCAGAAATGGTGATTTAGGCTTTTGCTGCTTGAATTTTGTCATAACACTAAAGGGTGGGGGGAAATCTTGTGAGAGATTCGAAACCAATAACCTACATGACAATTAGTTTTCAGGATACTGTGCCAGTAGATACCATGGAGGCCAAATGCTTAGAATTGGGAAAAAAAAAAAGTATTTTTATGGATGATGACAACATCTACAATTAAATAGGATTAAAATGGATGGGGGAGGATATAAGTCTTCACGCTTTGGCCAACTATTATCTGAGGTTGAGAAGAATCTTTCCTTATTTGGCAGCATATCCCTGTCCGTGTAAGCTTTTTGTACCTCTTGGGGATGGAAGGTCATTTAAAACAAACTCCTGTCTGATCCCATGAAACAACTCCTGTGTTATACAAGAGTATTAAAATTCAACTAATTGAATTTTCCTTCTGAATATTGAAGTCTAAGAGCATTTACTTTATTCATGCAATGCATGAGTCAAAACAAAGAATAAATCTTTTGAGCCTTGTGTTACTAAAGAATACACTTTCGTTTAATGGCATTATATATGGTATCTTAACCACTTTCTGGACCAATGAGTTCCACAGGGTAAATTTGTATTGTATTAAAACAATTATCCATCACCATTTGAACACTGTACTCTCACATAGGTAAATTGTGTACTTCAGCAAGCCAGTTGTATTCCAAAATTGTTATGGGAAAGATTTGTATTAGGAAAATGGAGATTTCCTCTCCCTTCTTCCCATGATGAAGACCTCCATACACAATAGCTCTCCTGCCACATGTCATGGGGACATTGTGTAAATTACAGAGTTACGAATTTGTCAGCCTAACCAAATGTCTGAAAGAATAATGTCATATTAGTTAGATTTCCGCTCTAAGCCTGGCCTGTTTTAACCTTGATTTGTGTGGCAGCTAGCCATACCAACAGCTTGTGGATGGTTGATTATAAACAACTTTGTTTTAATGTAACAAGATTCTCATCTCATTCCTGGGAGCTTGATGTAATGGCGATCAAAGATAAATTCAGACTTATCCCCTGAGGTAAAGGTTTAGATTAGACTGACCAGAAAAGTTGGGGTCCTGGAGATTTTTAGGTTGTAAGAGCTTTTGTGTGTTGTAATTTAGACTTTCTGAAGTTGGATAGCACACCTGAAAATATATAAATGGAGAACTATGTTATGTGCATAGAGAGCTTTGATATAATATGGACCAATTTTGATTTTAATATAATTCTACTTTTGTGTGAAAGGACCTGCATGGTTTTTATTTTTATTTAGTATTTTATTATTTTTTAGAAAAGCTTTATTCATTTGGGATTACGAGTACTTTTCCTCTACGTTATCCTTTCACGTTAGGGATGCGAAATTTATTGTGGAAGAGGTGGAACCATAAAAATCTGTTTTCTTTGTCTGGGATTTGTGAATGTGTCTTAGTTGGATCCTCCTGTGCTGAATCGGATGCAGATTCAGACTTGGAGAGGAAGGGTCGGGCTTTACATTTTTAAATGTTTCTGGTGGTTTCATTGTTGTTAGGGGTTTTTTTTTTATGTTGGTTGTCTCCCCCCCTCCCCCCTTTTTTTTTTCCTCTTATTCTTTCATTTCTTTTGGAGTGGGTTTTATTTTGGGCTGGATTTTTCAGTGTGTATGGTTTTATTTTGTTTTGTTGGTTGGGTTTTGCTTGTGTGGTGGTGGGGGTGAAGATTAAAAGTGTCCTTGCCTGAATCAGTGTATCTGAGAGGCAATCTGTCATTATCTGACTGCCTATTTTCAGGAGGCTTAAGACAATTTAGTATTTTTGAGACTACCACCGTGCCAAGCATCTCAGAAGCTGAGCAAGAAGTTCAAGAAAAGGTGGGAGGGATTAAGCCAACATTTGTACGTGACCTACATGCTTAAACATCTGCTTCCTCGAGAGGATGGGAAGGGACAATGATCACTTTATTTTGAAATTATCAATAGTCAGCTTAGTTCTGTAAATACCAAACTTGAGGGATTTGGCTTCATGAACACCAAAAGCTGAGTTGAACCTTCTTAAGATTGTGGTGGATTGAATCAAATTGTAGAAGTGATCCTTAGCTCAATTACCTCGATAAACTCCTGCTGCTTTGTAGGTTTATGTTCTTTCTTTGCAAAGAGCTGATTTTGAACATTCCCTCATTCCCTCCTGGAGAAAAAGCACAAATTTTGCCTTCAAATAGAATCAAACCTTTACACAAACGTGGTTGGTAATGTTTGGAAAAAATTTGTTTTCTCCTCTCTCCCCCCTCCAAGTCTTCAGTTCCTGTTTTATGGGTGTTTTTGTTTGAGAGAGCAACAATATCTTTTAGTATCTTTAATTTTCTGCATGATGTGGTCAATTGGGGGTGGAGGCAAAGAGGAATAATAACCTAAGATCCTTCATTACAAGTTTGGTGTTTTATCATAGGTAGGGCAATATGGTTGCCTGTCATCCTGGTGCTGGGAAATCTTTAGGAGTAAAGATGATAAATCCATTGCTGCCAGTTTTCATAGTTGCAAATTTCCTTGGCTGTCAAAAAAATGATCATGTGAATGGGGATTTCTAGTCTGTAAACTCACAGGGAAAAGGCGCAGATGTGCACACATACACAAAGACTTTTAAGGTCAATAATTTTTCTTCAGTCAGAATTTGTAAAAATGCACAAATTTTTGTTGTGTAGTTGTTTTTGGTGTTTCTTTTTGAATATATATCATATAGTGGAGTTTTCTTTACCTCTGCTCTTTTAGTACCTCTTTTTAGACCTACTTTTTTTGTGGTTATCAGTCCATGAGTTCCTGAAACAGGAACCACGCAAAGATTTCTGATTTCGCAAAGAAACAGAAATTACTCTTCTGAATTCTGCATGAACTTCAAACCAAATGCATATTATAGAAACTAAGTAAAACTCCTGCCTAACATCCACAGAAGACATCAGCTTGTGAAGGTTTCTGGCAGTGTGCTTCAGGGAAAGATTTTAAGTAATTTAAAATATTTTAACTGTAGGGGTTTGAGATTTTTTATATATTCTCATGTTTATGGCTTGATGTTTTAAAGATCTGTTATTTTTAAGACTTCATACCAGTACTAATCAATCTTGCCTGCATGTCCCCAGATTATGTGTGAAGACAATATATTTATGTTTTTATTTGTTCAAGCAGACTCTTAAAACCAAACCAAAGGCTTAATAATCATTGAGTGCTGGGTGGGATCTTTTTTGTTTAGCTGTGTTTGTCCTGGAGATTGTTAGGCTGAAGTATTTGTTTAAAAGAAACAAAATGAAAATGAGAGGTCTATGGCCAAGTTTTCAAATGATCCTCTTGCTCACTGGCACTCGCTGAGACAGCAAAAGTGATGGCTAGTGTTTCAGAAATCCTTCATGCTCTCATTTTTTTGGAATTTTTGCTCCTAAGAGAGTCTGTTCTTTTGCCTGCATCCAGAGATTAGCCCAAGCACTGGATTTTTTTGGTTTTTTTTTACCTTCCCTGTCCCTCCCACCCCAGTCTGCACATTCTAATGTTAAGATATTGGTTGAGAAGTCTTTAAGCTGATTCCTGTTAAGGGATGTCCTTTGAGGTACCAGCCACCGTTAACTGCTCTTGACTTCAAGGAGTGTTGATGACTGAATTCTATGCTGGCGTATTAGAACAGACCCCTAGTTCAGGGGGGTGTGCTTTCACTAGGTTTTGAACCTCCGTTGCCGTTTCTTCTCTGAGGATCTTAATTGTTTCTAATACTGTGTTTAACTTTGCTGTGAACTTTTGTTTGGCAAAGGAATGTATTTGCTTGTTTGGGGCAGGCTGAGTTTTACTGCTTTGCTTGAATTTCCTGGTGTTCTCCAAAATCACAGCGGCTTACTTGGGAACCTTGCCAGTGTTTTAGACTTCAAATAGTGATAGCAAGATTTGTGTGCTCATTTGAGGCTTACATAAGAGTAAAGCTAATATTTGTGGACATGATTAAATGTGTTTGGTATTTTAGGGGGAGGGATGTATCTAGCTTATGAGTTATGCTTGCTGTCTTGTGAGGATTCTTATGAAATATAGCAGCAACTCAACAGGTTATCTAAGAGAGGGAGAGTTAAAGCATAGTGCTGATATAAATCAGTAGATTAGTGCCTGCCTTACACCTCTTCATAAAAATAGCAGAGAATAACAATCTTATCAACATACATGTAATCAGTAAACAAGTGTTGTATTCATATGCAAAATAGATTTTTATCATTCTTCTGCTTCACCAGGTGACTGTGCAGGGAAGCACTTGCAGTAGATGAGTCAATACGTATTTAATGTCAAAAAACCCCAATTGTGAATGCTGTCATGAAGCAGAAAATTGGGATGTGGGGGGTTAATGTCCATATCTGAACTTCTGAACTGCCAAACATAAAAGCTTGTTGCTTCTGCTCTGCAGCTGGTGACAGCCTGGTTGTAAATTCTCTGAACATCTGGATTAACCAGAAGTGGCATGGACTAAGTCTTCCCATTAATAGAGAGATGACACTGATGCATCAATTAGTAGACTGATCACTTGTTTTCCTGCACAGGCTGTTTTGATTGGTAAATGGGGATACTGAGGGCCCAGAAAGCAGAGGGGGCTGAGAAGATGTGGTCTTAGAGAGGAGGAGAAAAAGAAGACTTAGAAAGAAAATGATGACGATCATAACTGGAGGAAAGATCTGGGAAGTCAAGCAAGTCCTGCAGATGACACCGGCTGGGAGTGAGTGTCGATCTGCTGGAGAGTAGAAAAGCTGTACAGAAGGACCTGGACAGACTGGATCGATGGGCCCAGGCCAACTGCATGAAATTCAATAGATCCAAGTGTAGGGTCCTGCATTTTGGTCACGGCAACCCCATGCAACGCTACAGGCTTGGGGAAGGGTGACTGGAAGGCTGTATGGTGGAAAAGGACCTGGGTGTTGTAATTGACGGTCAACTGAATATGAGCCAGCAGTGTGCCAGGTGGCCAAGAAGGCCAACGGCATCCTGGCTTCTATTAGAAATTTTGTGACCAGCAGAAGAAGGGAGGTGATTGTCCCTCTGTACTCAGCACTGGTGAGGCCGCACCTTGAGTATTGTGTTCAGTTTTGGTCACCTCAGTATAAGAGAGATATCGAGGTGTTAGAGCGAGTGCAGAGGAGGGCAACAAAGCTGGTGAAGGGCCTGGAGAACAGACCTTATGAGCAGCAATTGAGGGAGCTGGGTCTGTTCAGTTTGACAAAGAGGAGGCTGAGGGGGGATCTCATCATGCTCTACAATTACTTGAAAGGACATTGTAGAAAGGTTGGTGCTGGTCTCTTCTCACAGGTAATTAGGGGCAGAACCAGGGGGAATGGTTGCAAGTTGCAACAGGGCAAGTTTAGGCTGGACATTAGGAAGAAATTCTTCATGGAAAGAGGGGTCAGACACTGGAATAGACTGCCTAGGGAGGTGGTTGAGTCGCCATCCCTGGGTGTGTTCAAGTGTCGTTTAGATGTGGCGTTGGGTGATCTGGTTTAGGGGTGACCTGTAGTGTAGGGTTAATGGTTGTACTCGATGATCCCAAGGGTCTTTTCCAACCTGAATTGTTCTATGATTCGATAAGAAAAATAGGTAGAAATGAATACTGGGGGATACCAGGAGATCTTGGCTAGTGATGCCTGCCATGGGTAACTGTAGGCAGTGGCACGGCATGGACCAACAAAAATGTCCTACCCAGCCTTCCCAGACTGAGGGTGTTTATACATTGTGAATGTAGCACGAATGTAGTATGATGACCTTGGTTCCTAAATAACTCCTTGCACTGCCATGAATGTTCTGCAGAAACGTTGTGGAATGTTCAAGCCCGGAAGTATAAGGCCATTCCTTAAGTGGTGGTATGTAGCACTTTTCAAAGCACAAAACAAATTCTGGGTCCTAGATTTAAACATATCATGCATACATATGCGTGCATGTGATAGACAGGCTCAAAGATGATGTGGAATTACAGTAATTCCATAAATGGTATTTACGGTAGGTTGTGGGACTGTAAGCAGCGATGTAATCATATGTATTTTCCAGAGGAGATTCAATGCCAGTCCACCTCCAAAAAGCACAAATAAGCTTGAAGCATTCTGAATTAAATGGTACCCTGTGAAAAATGGGTAGAATTCAATACACACATTCCTAATTAAGTCTTTGAATATAAATGATTTTGTATAGTATTAAATAACATACTTTGCTTTGAATTCTCAAACCTCACTCTAATCACCTTCTAGCTTTATTTGTTACTCCTGGGTACAAACTAACCCCTCACTCTTTTTGCTTAAATCATCTATCAAAGTTTGTTAGCTGTGGGAAGAGGGTCCTTGGAGAAGGGACTAAGTCAGTAGCGTAATTGTTTTCCTCTGAAAAACATGTAGGAATGAAAATAGTTGCATCTGTTAGTGTGTACAGAGATAAACTTCCCATGCTTTGAGTAAGTCTTTTGATGCAAATTATTTGTATATCTGTTTTGCAACTAACCCATTTTAAGGAAAAATCTGAATAAATAGGGTAGCTGTACTTCCTAAGAAGTGAGTCCTTATTAAATGTGAAGAAAATGATAAACTATTCTAAGTGGCTTAATTTTGCACATGAAAGACATGGAAAAGAAGATGTAAAACCCTGGTCTATATCTTGAAGCTGGAATAAAGGATGACAGGTGTAGATATCATTTTAATATCTTCCTACTTAAAGCTAATAAACCATTTTCTACCTGATTTTTCTCAGGGCTTTGAAACTCCTCTTAGCATAGGTGCCTCTCCTTCAGCAGGTCCTCCTTATAGCCTTTATCACTGATGGTGCGGAAGGTTAGAGAGCTGTCTCTTCTCCTGCTCCCATCTCCTCACCATTCTTAGTCCATCTTCTCCAAACATTAATTGAAATTATGTTAAACCACAAATCTGAGCAGAATGCAGTTGTCAGACTCCTAAATCTCATCCTTAAGGGTAGCTTGGACATACAATAGCTGTATTAGCCCAAACAGAGGAAAGAGCTCAGTCTTGTAAAGACAGCTTAGACTGAGAAGAACCATTTTGTCTCCAGCAATACGCAGGAAGCTCTCAAACTGTCTTCTAAAAAGGACAGTCACAAATTGTTATAGCTTCAGAGAGTTGTATTTGAAAAAGATTGGATCATCTGTAGTTAGAATCGAGCGGTGATGGAGACCCCACCTCCCAAACTGCTGCTGCCATTAGAGCAACATTGGCTCTGAGCCTACTAAGGCGAGGTTAGATTTTAAATTACATTAAAACGTCTTTGTTGTTAGACATATTTAATTGGGTCAAGTGAAGGTATTCTGTAACCATGAGCATGGCTGTCGTGCAATACTAGTAGGGGTTGCTTTTTCCTTTGTGCAAGTCTCTGTCTTAGAGATTTGTACTCAGGTCATTGCTGGCCAAGCGCCTGACTTGTAGGGTTTTGTTTTGGTGGGATTTTGGGTTGTGGTTTGTGGGTTTTTTGGGGGGGTGGGGGTGGGGGTGATTTTTTTTTTTTTTTTGAGAGGAGCCCAAGCAGAGAGTGGCCTCATGAAGTTCAGTGTGACCTTCAAAATCTGCCAGAATCACTGGCAAATACCTGAGCACTTTGTCAAGGCTCAGTTCTTCCCTGCTTAAAGAAAAATATGTAAAGATATGTACTGTTACCCTTTTTCAGGTAGGTTGGGCACATAAAGGTCTAAATAAGCTAGACTCCACTCAGCAAGGACTAGGACTGGGTGTATCTTTAGCATCTGTGGTGCAGCTATTTATCTGTAAAAGGAGTTTGGCAGGGATGGTGTCCAGGTAAATGCATTATTAAACTTGAGGTCCACCAGCATTTACAGTAAGGTGCAGCACTCAGAGATGCACAGGTGAGAATCAACTTGCTGTGCACAAGGATTTTTTTCCACTACTGTATGAAATTGGCGTGGGTGTGAAATGTTTGAAGTTTCTTATGTTAAAGCAGCAGGTGTATCACACGTACCACTGACTGATGGCTGAAAAAAAAAATGAAAAACCCCCCCACAAACTGAACAACTAAGCATTTGCTGTCTCAACTGCCGGACTCACAAAATGCTTTATTCAGCCAGTCACACCAAATGCATAGAACAATTATCATCTGTCAGGGTTATTTGATAGAGAACTCTTCAGAAACAGACTCTTAACTCTTCTGCTTAGTTTCTGCTCTATACCAAGGTGACAGGAAGGGAAGAAAATCTTTATGAAGAAAATCATTGAATCAATGAGGTTATAGAAAACAGTAACAGAGACAACTTATGGGTTAACGTGCCTAAAATGTGTTGTAAAACTCGACAACTTACACGCGGGTATCTGGACTATCCAACATGCATTCCTGAGGATCCTTGTCACAAAACCCTTCTTGTGCTCTCCCTAAGCAATTCGTCCCCTGGGCTCCATCGTAATGTTGAGCTGAAGCCTTTTTTCATCGCATCTTCATTAATACGAGCTGCTAAAAGCAAATTGGTGGTAAGTGCTGGTCATGACAGCTTTTGTGCAAGCTCTTGCCAATGGCAGTGCTAGTTCTTTCCTGTTCTTACCTGTAGCAGCCTTCGTATTTTAATCATGGGCCCCGAGCAGAAATTGTCAATTAGGTTGAGCCTTATGCTTGTCTTTGAATAAATGTTCTTTAGCAGACAGATTTAGTGCCTCACTACTCTATTCCCCTGGTTTCTATGTGCAATATACCTTCCATATTCACTAAAATGAAGTATCTTCCTGGGGAAAAAAAAAAATCTATCCAATCACGCACCAGATAAAGTGGCTACTCTGCTGAAGTCAAGAAAGAAATGAGAGGCCTTGATGAATGCCTTGAGGCCAAAACAATGATTCTCTTGCTGCTTTCTCTTGGAGAAAAAGCAAAAAAAAGATGGAAAATCTGAGTTATTTTAATTTAAACAGTACGGAGGATTGTGGTAAGAGAAGCAGAGTCACTTCTTTTATCGCGTCTACATTTGATCAATATTTCTCAAACAGTTTTGTCTCAAGTGGGATAAGGGAAACTGGTATCCTTGGTGTAACTGGCTACAAATTACTGATAAATGGGGCAGGATCTGCAAGGATGCAGGGTGGGTTGTTCCACCAACTCAGGGAAGCTCTGGGGGGTGCAGGATGCAAGCGAAGCTCAGTTTGCTTCAAAGGATGATTGCATAGTCAGAAACTTGCTCATCTTAAAAAACCACAAACAATTTACATGTAACTGTATCTCTTGGACTTGAGTGTGCTGTGAAAACGAAAGATGACAGAGTCTGGAGTTTGGTTATGTCTAAGTGTAGTCCAAAGCAGGGAGGGTTGGAAAGTCATCTTGCGTCAAGCTCATGATTTTATGAGTTTCTGATTATTTTTTGCAAAGGAGATTCTTAGTTATCTTTTATAGTGGAACTGACTGTATATATAAGATGCTCATGCACTGGGGCAAGCGAACGAGGGAGAACATCCTGCCTGAAGGGAGTGTAGTGGGTACCAGCAGGACATTGAGGCAAGTCCAGGATCCCCCAGCACTCGCTGGTGCTGGGCTGGGACATGGCCGTGTTGGCCACAGGAGACATGAGGACTGCTGATATCTGGCTAATAGATGGAGTCCAGAGCTGAGATTGGTGACTGGACACTGTGGCTAAAATCATTACAAGAATGACTTGTTCTTTTCAGTTTTGTATTTTTGTTTAATTGACTTTTTAAAAAAATTATTTTTCTTTCTTCATTCCACCAAGCTAGTAAAACAAAAATAAAATTAAAAAAAAATAATAAACCCAACAAAAACACAGGAACAAGTTTATCTGGAGTGTATTTCAGCAGTTATTCTGACTGGCCCTGAGAGCACACACAGATGCCAGTTGTTGACTGAAAAGATGATGTTGGGACTTGGAGGTGGACAAGAGGATTTGTTGTGCTTGGCAGCGTACGCGAGTGCTTTAACGCACTGTAGAAGGCAAAAGAGAAAGAAGAAAACAGGAATAGTTCTTACTTTGTTAAGAATGGGTGTAATTCGGTGCTTTGCCCAAGGTGACGTGGAGATGTTGTCAGAAATGAAAATGCTAATCCAGGTCTTGTGGAGAAAAGCCTGCTGCAATAAACACAAAGTTATCCTTCCTCTTCTAGCTGCTGCTTTCCAGCTAAGCCCGCTTCTCCGTAGCCATGGGCTTTGGTTTTACTTCTGGTAACAAAATATTTGGAAAAAAAGGTGCTCGGGCAAGAAGGATTAGTAACTCTAAGCTTCCAACCATGGGCAGTGTGTAAAACAAATGCCTCTTACTGGCAATTAGTTCAAAGATTCACCTCCGGTCGTGGGGTTTTCTTGGTGTTTTCACTATTAATCCAAATTAATATTTGAACTTCTTTAGAATGGAAAATACTCCTGTGCCATGCAAACTCCAGCTATTTTGTACTGCATAAAATGGAGGTAGCATTTGCCTGTGCTTCCCCTGCAATTACAAAGCAACTCTGTTGTTTTGTTTGAATTTCCTTTGTCGTTATGAAACACAACAGGCTGACGGCTTGATATTAAAAGCAATTGTGTTTCCATTCATGCAGATGCCAGCCTGTTTAGGTGAATTTACTAAGTCCCTAGATGTACATTTTTATATTATTGCTGTCTCTGGGCCGTGCTGAGCATTTTAATTCTCTGAAAATAACCTCTGTTTTTCTTTCATCTCTTCATTAGCTCTTTCATCATGAGGACATGAATTTAAAAATACATATATATCTTGAAGTTGCATGCAATAAAGATGTTTTTATCATTCCAATTTGTTGAACTGTGCTTTTAAAGTTGCATGGCTTTCACAACCATAAAATGGCACAATTATTTCTGTGTTGTATTGCTTTGTACCCTGAGGTTCCATTTAAAGCAAAGCAGAGAGACATGTTTATAGGCAGTATTGAAAGCGATGTATATGGATCTTGATGTCAACCATATTTTATTGAAGTAAGATTAGAAAGGGATCTGATGACAAATTTTGTACTACTGAAGTGAAATCAGAATGAGGTTTTGTGCCAAGCTGCACATTGTTAAATCAGAATTAAAGTAATGCCAAGCTGTGTTGTTTGTTATTATTGCAGCTTTTTGTTGTAATCTCTTAAAGACAAACTTTATAGCCAATTATGAGTATTCTGAAGTAAATATTCTGAGCTTTTTGGACATGTTGGCACATTGCAGTACATGCTCATGCTATTCCAGCCAGACCTTTGGGCTGGGGGGAATTTCTCTAAGTGTTTTGATATCTGAAGACTGCAGTTTCCTGCTATATATTGTACATGTATGCTCGGATAAAATCCTTGTGAGTAAACTAATTGCTGTTCTATATAAAATCACCTTGTTAAGTACATCTTGGGTAAAAAGCACTTTTTATTTGATCTCTTCAACTATTTCATTAATGTTCTGAAAACAAGCTGAGAAGGTTTGTTTCGATTTGGGGGTTTTTGTTTGTTTTGCTTTTGTGGTTTTTGGTTTTGTTTTTGTTTTTGAAAGGGATGGATTTAAATTCGATCTGGTTTTAAGTCAAATGCCTGAGGGTGGCTCTGGTTAATATCTGCAGTACAGGAAGGAAAATAGTGCCATAAAATTAGCAAAATTGTAGATTTTCTTTCTGTGTAGAATTTTGCATCGTGCTGGGAGGAGATTTCATAGGAGACATCATCGCTAGGAAGAACACCTTGGCACAGGGAAGACATGGACCTGATGGAGCAGGTCCAGAGAAGGGCCACAGAAATGAGTCAGATGACTGGAACACTTCTATGAGTTGTTCAGACTGCAGATAGGCTGGACTTGATTATCTCAGAGGTCTTTTCCAGCCTCAACAATTCTGTGATTCTGCGTGAGATGAGAATGCTCTGGGGAGATCTTATTGTGGCCTTTCAATACTTAAAGGAAGCCTGTAAGAAAGATGATCTTTTTGGCAGGACCTGCTATGATAGACAAGAAATAATGGGTTTAAACTAAAAGAGGGTAGATTTAAACTAGATGTCTATTTTTTTTGCAGTCAGGGTGGTGAAACACTGGCACAGGTTGCCAAGAGAGGTGGTGGAAGCTCCATCCCTGGAGACATTCAGGGTGAGGTTGGATGGGGCTCTGAGCAACCTGGTCCAGCTGAAGATGTCCCTGCTCACTGCAGGAGGGTTGGACAAGATGACCCTTAAAGGTCCCTTCCATCCCAAAATAATCTATGATTTTACAATCCTGTTTTAAAAATGATATTTTTGTATTCAGAGTGTATCCATTTCTGAAAAACAAAGAGGCTTAATTAGACTATTTGTGCTTCAGGATGCAAAGGAATAACCTCCTAAAGGACAGTTACACATCTCGCTTCAGCCGTTTTATGGTGAGCTGCTCCACAGGAACACCTTGTAGTTTGCACCTGCACTAAAATGTCTGTGGTGATACAGCGTTAGCGTCTGGCAGTGATTGAGGCTTTTGAAGCTGTGAAGTAGTATGACTCAAACTTCTAAGTGTGCTATTGCAGGAATTTGAGTATGTAAGGGAACACCAGGTTCCTGTTATAACTGCCAGCTCCGCATGTTCACCCTGGGCTCTGAATGTCAAGCTGGATTTTTTTTTTTTTAATCATCACTGGCATTATTACGTTTCTCCCCTCTCCTTCCCAGGAGACAGTAATCTTAGCAATATATGATCTAATAAATATAGATGATTTAAAATCCCAGCTGCCTGTATTCCATCTAGTCATGGTTTAGCCACTGCCTGGTATGTGTCATGGAGTAACTGTCTTCACTTTTTTCCCCCCCACCCTGTTTCCCTTACAGGTTTTTGCTCCTTTGTCACTAAAATCACAAAGGATGGAGACTCACCTGCAATGTGTTTTATGCAGCATTCAGCACAATCAGATCTGGTTTCAATTTTAGGCCTGTAGATGTTGACATCCCAAATATATTACTGCTTGCTATTAATATTTCTTTAATATGTGGAGTTTTACAGCTCAGTCCAAGACTCCCTTCGCGAGGAAGGGTGAATAACATGGAGCTACTGTGCAAAATATGCTTCTTCAGTCAACTGGACTTTCTAGTTCCAAACCTTATGTTTTAATCATTGAGCAACAATCATATATAATAACATATGACATAATTATATAGAGAAAACCATATATAATATGATTCTATGTCACAGCAAGATCTGTGGCATGGAAGTACAGTATTTGCCTGTGCATCGGAAGGCTATGAATTCATGGTTTGTGGGTTTATTTTAATGTTAACACAATCCATCTACAGGTTAAATCCTGTATGTAAGACTACTATTAGGTGAGGACCAGCAGTCTATGAAAGCTGTTTATCTGAAAACGTACTTATCCAGAGGGAGGAAGAAAGAAAAACTGCTTTAATTTAGTTTTAAATTTGCAGTCATTTGAGTGGCACAGTAAAAAGGTCTTTTGCCAAACTGAGGGGGAGAAGATTGTAAATGACTTATTGTTCTTTAAAATTTTTGGCTGTTACAATTTAAGGATGCTGGGCTCATGAATTTTTAGTTAATTTTTGGGATTTTTCCTTTTGTCTCCGTTTTTTATGGAGAAATTTGATATGTGGAGAAATTGAGGAATTTATCACTCAGCAAAAAACCAGACTGAATGTATTAGTTAATACTAACCCTGCAGTTGTTTTGTCCATTTTTAAAGGGGCACATACTGCTTGGGTTTGAAGAATGAATTAAAAGAAAAGACTAGGATGATCTATTTTGGGAGGAACTTGGCAGACAGTTTTCTACAAGTTTGTCGAAATGAGCAAAACTGGGCAATCCATAGCAATGGCCTTCTCTAAAAGGCAGTGCTGTTGTGTTGTTCAGAGTTAATAAATGAGGGTACAGATGTTGTACAAATAATTAATGCTGGTAAACGGGGAAGAAAATGTACAGGACACTCTGAGATCAAATCACCAGCTTTAGCAGAGTCATCTGTCACCCACTGCAGGTAATATATAGAGAAGGATGTCTTGAGGGAAGTGATATTATACCTTTTTGGTTGATTTCCTTGTGATGAAAGCAAAAGGGCTTCATAAAACTTGGGTTCATTTGGCTCCTTATTTGGTTTTTTGGTGTGTTATGACACTCCAGTGCCATTCTCAATCAGGTATGTGAATGCAATACTCATCAGCAGTTGCACTGCATATATATATATATATTTATCCTTGGGATAGGCACAGCAAAAGACTTCTTGAGCCCCTGCTGTAATGCAGCATGTCAATTTGGCAACAGTGTTCGTACAGGCACTTGGCTTCCTTTTCTCTTACCCGCTCCAACGCTCTGCTTTGGCATGTGTGTCGAAAGACATGATCAGGTGTAAAGAGGCGTGCAGCACAGAAGTGACGTGGCTGTCACATAGGATGGACTTCCCATCGTTGAGATGGCATCTCCTGCGGTATTGCGCCAGCTGCCTGAGCACAGCCCATTGGCACTCGTACCCCTGTGACAACAGTTTCACCAGCAAGGAGATACCATTTATGCCTTTTTGGGACACGTTTGTGTTGTGACTTAAGGTGTTGCAGTGTCACCACTGTGTTAGCCGAGTGATTTCCTTGCTTTCCACTGTTCTCGGGGTGGGCACACGCTGTCATTCATCTCACTCGTAATTCGGAGCGATTTGGGAGCCAGCCAGCCGGAGGTGACTTGATTCCAGTCGTCAGCGTCAAAATCTGCTGACAAGGAGATGTGGCTGTTTTATTGGTTGCTGCCAGGAAATTGTCCTGGTAGAACAGACCCTGAAAATAATTTAAGGGGGCTGCTGCATTTCAGATTGCTTAGAGGGCTCCGCTGAAGGCAGGACTTGGTTATGGAGAAACTTTGCAAAGCATTGCGCGGAGTTAACCGCAGCAAGTGCTGCGTGTTTTGTTGGCCTTCCCAGCAGATGAGGAAGCAGTACAAGTGCTAAATACTGGTGGAAGAAATTATCAGAGGTGTATGAAAACATGATTTGGTCAGTACAAGTTAAGAAACGTTTGGTTTCAAACCATTAACAGTCTGGCAGTAATGTTCTGAAAAATAGTGTACAGTATATAGTATTGTTTGTCTCCTGTTTTGGGGGAGACTGATAGCAAGAGGTGTTTTAATTTAACTGTTTGCCTTTGCATCCAGCACAAGCCAAACCAGCTGGAAAAGTTTGATCATCAGAGGTTTTACAAGCTGATGGATCCGAGACATATTTCCAGAGGCTAGGTGGTGAGAACCTAGGCTGGATGTAATTCCCGTGTGAAATACGTGATGTCTCAGTCCTGTCCCAGATGTTGATATCACAAAAAAAGTTTCCCTACCTCAGAAGAGAGACCAAGGATGGGCTACTCCAAAAGTCAGGGCTTTAAGATGCTTGTCAAGCGTTGGTGTTTCTCTGCCACCTGCCTATGATACGCCAGGGATGGACTCCATCAGTAGATTCCAGCTGTAGAGTTGTCAGCCTTTCACTAGTTCAAATTCAACTTCAAAATAAAGCTAGGGCTTCTCCATAGGTATGCAGCCTATGTTTGATGGCTTCTACAATGTCTGAGAAGTAAGTCAGATGTCTGTGCTATTTTTTCCCTGGTTGGAACAAAGCTTTGTGAGTGATATGGAAGAAGGAAATGGAGAGTGGTCACAACGGGGTCACGTTTTGCTGGGCTTGCCTATCTCCTTTCAGAATTTACCCTCCTTCCACCAAACACAATTCTTTTTGACTTCTGTGAAGTTTTAAGTGATTAAGGGTAAGAATCCAGAAATCCCAAAGCATGAGAGCTCCAAGTGTTCAGATCAAATGGGACACAGTGACAAAAATGTAGGCAAAGGAGACAGAGCAAAATTCCAACTGTAATTGCAGTTCTGCTGTATGAAGCAGTTACTCAGACAATGAACAATTTAAAAGCTATTCACATCACATTTGCTTAGCCTTGTGGCTAACATGTCATTTTGCCTATTGTTAGATGGCAACCAAAAGCAACGCATAGTCTCTACTGCTTGGGAAAGACTTTATAAATCTGAGTAAATTAATAGCTCTTTCTTGGATGCCTCTTATTGCGCTGCGTTAGACATGGAAATGTTGAGTGAATTCAACCTGCTTTCTGCAAGTGCCTTGCATATATGGAAAGCCAGAGAAAATTAATTAGCAAGGATGTATCTAATTTTTGCACAGTGAAACCTAAGTAAAGCAGGTTCAAGCATGACAAAAAAAGGTACAAGGAGGTATCTCTTGACAGGAGTCTGTGTCTGCTTGCCTTGGAGATTTTCTTCCAACATGAATACAGTTCTTTTTATTTCTGACTTTGGATGAAACTGAAAGAAAACCAAAAGAAAGACTCCCTCTGCACTACCTATCTGAAGCCTGAACAAGAACTAAATCGAACTTCTTTAATCTAAAGAAAGCATCTGGTTCAAATATTGGCTTTGAACTTGGCTGCTTCCTCCTCTGTAGAAACTATTACCGTTCCCTAGGTCTGACCTGAGGCTTCCAAATTCTGAGGGTTTTTCTGTTTCTTTGTGGACTGCTGGCAGCAATTGCTTTTGACAGTTATGTTAAAAAAAAAACCAAACCAAACCCAAACCAAAACTCACACACACATAAAAACAAAAATGACAAAACCTCCCCGCAACAAATAAAACACTAAAGTCCATACTATTGAGAGTTGATGTATTATATCTTTGTAAAGCAGTACAGGGGAAGCCAACTACATAGGAAAGACCTCCTTTAGTCACTGAGACTTGCAAGGGTATAAAAGCAAAATTAATATTAATCGGTTCCGATGCTGTTGTTTGGTTTTAGCATTTCACTTGATGCAGAACAAGCAAGACAAATAAAAGACGCCTGTTCATGACAAAGACAACTGTCTTCTTGACTAGGACATTTGGCAATCAAGCCTGTTTGCCCAAATTCTAGACATGCAGCATACTTTAGTGGTGATCTGTTTTGTTAAATTGATTTCAGTGTTCCCACAGAGCGAATATCAGGCAATGAGGTGCAATTTTTTTTGTATGACTGCTAAGGGGTCCTTCTGTATGTTGTTAATGTGTGACCTGACACAATGGTTAACATGGGAGAGAAAGGAGGTTTCAGATCTTCCTTTTACAGTTTCCAGCTTTCACGACTCCTCCAGAACAAATAACAAAAGCAATATAACCAAATAAGGTTAACTGTTTTGATTGGTTTAAATTGCACTGAGCTCCTTATGTTGTAAGGATCAGAGCTTATCTGCCTGATAAAAAGACAAAGGTACGTGGTTAATAAATAGATCAAATGAGGTCAAGGCATAGGACTTGATTTCCACATGAATCAGGGATCCCATCTCAGGTTGGCGATAGACAACTTGTGTAACCCTGAAGAAATTACTTGATATTCATAGGGCCTCCATTCAGTACTAGAAAAAACAGGGTGATAATTTAAGTATTATGAAGTTGAAACTCATTAGCACTTGCGTAGGGTAGAGTAGGCTCAGTCAAAATCCAGTTTGTCCTCCACAGTAGCACAAAGTCCAGTTCTCTGCTTGCTTTAAGAGCAAGAACAGAGTAGGAGAGTAGGTGTGGGGTTTGGTTTGGCTTTTGCACAGTTATATCAGTTGTT
Organism: Apaloderma vittatum; assembly: GCF_000703405.1. Taxonomy (NCBI): domain Eukaryota; kingdom Metazoa; phylum Chordata; class Aves; order Trogoniformes; family Trogonidae; genus Apaloderma; species Apaloderma vittatum. The sequence goes on from NW_009727719.1 coordinate 151,600, forward strand.
GACAAGGTAGGAGCAAAAGGCTTTTGGAAATGAGGGACGCTGTACTTGGATTGAACAAAACACTATATCAAGCAAGCTAGATAACTTTGCACAAATAACGAACACAATTATGTTTTTATATTAAAAACAGTAATTCACAGTCACAAAAATACATTCCCTGAAGACAGCTTAATACAAAGAGGCTGATTTGGTGGTTGTGTGTTCTGCCAAACCTTTTTGAAAATTGGGTATTTATTTTGTAATTTTGTTGTGGGTTTTTTTTGTTTTTTTTTGCTTAAGGGTACTTCAGAAAAATAGTAGAGAGAAATATAAACAGGGTGTCTCCTTCTATAAATTCTTGTGTAAATAGCTAGACTCAGAAAATCCAGACAGACCTATCTGCCACTGCGCTAGGCTCTGTACAAAAGCAGCTAGATCCAGTCCATATTACAATTTAATTAAAATAAACTGCAATGAATATAAGGAAATCATTGACAAGCAGAAGGAAAGAGTCTTAGGAGATTAATCATATTTGTCACTCAGAAGCACTTTCAGCACAAGTAGGGCGTTTCATGTTTTTAAAATAAGTAAATATATGTAGGTTAGGAAGCTGCTAACATCTTCCGATTATGAACTAGTAGTTCCTGTACCAGAAATGGTGCTTCAGGAGGGATTTTTGTAGCTGGAAGGTATTTCTTAAGATTGTGAGCTAGTATAGAAAGAGTCCTGTTAACCTGTTACAGGTGGTTATGTACCTTCCTGGAGGACTAATTTGAGGCAGATACTCAATTTTGAAGAAGCAAGACACTATAGTACCTGCACATGAAGTCCATGAGCAACTCCTGACAGAGTCGAGACTGTATATAATGCTTTAAAATGAAAGTGAGGACTAGAGTTGGGCTTAAATCATTAAGCAACACAGTAGTGTTAATATTAAATAATATTTGCACTAATTTCCTGAACTGAAATGTTCACAGTTCAAAGTTCACTAATTGATAATATTGTGTTGTTTTGGGGTTTTTTTTCAGGAGAAAAGGCCTTTTTTTAGTACAAAACCTTCCTCTTCGCTGGAGGAGGGTGTGTTTAAACAGAGGACATATACGCAGCTTTCATTAATAGCAAATCCCTTTTTGCTTTTCAACTGCAGCTTGTTTTCTCTTTGGAGAGATTGATAGTTATGTACGTTTAAGAGAGGAAAATTAATTTCCTTAGTAGATTTTTATTTTTATTTAGTTTTCTGGTCTACTTTAACCAGCGTTGGTATATTGGAAAGCAAAGTTAGAACTCCGGGTTGTTTGCAGAGATAGACATCACTAGGTTTACAGCCTCTGGGTATCAGGTCTGTCCTGTGTGGCTGCATTTTTAACATCCAGCACCTATGAAGGGGCAACAGGGCAAAGAGTTTAAAATGTGCTGTAGTTTGAGAGGCTGCTTCCTTTTGTCTTCTCTCTAAAATGGAATTGTAGTGGTAGGTCCCAAACAATCTGAAGACAAGTGTAGTTTTATTCTTTTATTGTAAACTCGTCTTTCTTGGATTCAGCGTAAAGGTCGGCTTTCAGTTCCATGATGAGTCTTAGGAACTCAAGAGGAGCAAGTCTGTCATAGAAAATAATATTATTGCAGTTATCTATGCAAAAGAGAAGCTGAAGTGGAATCTAAGTCATGCAGACGATCTCGAGCCCTGAAACCTAATTTTAGTCTTTCAGGGAGTGGAGAGGGATGCACGGATCTACTTACTCCAACATTAGACCAGCCAAAAAAGGCACATGTCATTTGAGACTTGAGCCTGTGGAAACAATTTGGAATGAAAATGCAGGAGGAAACTGCTTGCTTAATCATCATCTTTCCACATCTTCACTGAAGAAGAAAAGTAAAGTCAGATAAATCCAATTTGCATGAGATTTCATGCATGCAGCTCCTGCTGTGAAGTAGAAAAATATTTCCCCCGCATTAGGAGAAGCCATGATAGCCTGCCAGTGGCTAAATTAAAACCCGTTAAGCCAACCCACCCTCATCCCCAATTTCCCCCGCATTAGGAGAAGCCATGATAGCCTGCCAGTGGCTAGTTTAACACCTGTAAGCCCATCCAGCTCTCAGCCAAGTCCTATGAATCCAGGCAGATAAAGCAATCTTGTTTCAGAGGTTTTAAGTTCAAATCCTAGTGGCTGCGCACAGTCTTTTATCTTTCGCGTGCAAGCCACTACTGTGTTTTCAGCACTTATTTCCAATATCATACCCAAATAGTCTAAATTGCAAACTGAGCTATGTCTCACTAGAGAGGGCTTTGCCTGAATAGTTGGGTGTCTTATTAAATAAAATGTATTATTTAAGCAACTCTCTACACTGATGAAAATACTTTCACTTATTATATACCAAAAGAGGAAGTACGATGTTACCTGCATTTAATTAATGATTTCATTAACTGTTGCATGATTTTATAGTTTTTCCAAATAAAGGCCTTCACATGCAAGGTGCCTTAACATTGTTACGATTTTGGGGACATAACAGGACAGAAGTGCATGTTTTATACTGCAGCCTTTACTACATCTTTTAGCCTTGCCTGCCTTTGTGATTAGGGTGCATAGCATATTACAAAAAACTTTTTTTTATTTTCCTTTTCCAGAGCAGCAAAGTTTGAATTTATAACTCCATGGGTTACTCCAAAAAGAGTTGGTTTAACCAAGGAGTGTTAACACAAATGCAAATAGCTGGAGCTGACCAATGTTGCAATCGATTGGTCACGATGGGAGCTGCCTAGGGAGTCTTAATGGCAGTTAGTTTTGAGGTACTGCACCAGGATGGTCATTAAAGTTGTGTTCTGTTGTCAAAGCAAATACTGATCCAACCACTTTTTCTACTGATCAAAGAGGGAGGTTTATATGATCAAAGGGGATGGTGCATATTTTCTAAAGGAAAAGAAAGCATGTACTATTTTAAGTCCTTGAAATACTGCTTCAAATTCTGAAAAAACCACCTTAGATGTCACTAAAATAGCTAGAAAAGCCAAGCTCCTGAGGTTTCAAGTATGTAAAGGTGTAGTGCTGCAAGAGGTGATGCTTTTTGTGTGGTCAAAAAGAGCAGAGGATCTGTCCCACCCTGGGAACTCCCAAAACCTTTTCTCAAAGAGTAAACTAATGGCTTCTTACCAGTAATAATTTTCTCTGAATGGCAAATAAACCTTCCAAGAAACGTAATATGGAAAAGCACAAGCCCTCTGCATGACTACATCTAGCAATGAGCCAAAAGATTTAGCCCCACGTTCACTCTTCAGAGAAAGGGGTTTTACACTGATTTCTTTCAATGAGCGTAATTTTTTATTTTGATGTGCAATTAGGGCAAATTCAACTTACTTTTTTTTCCCCCCAGCTCTTACTTTCACACAATGCTCCTTAATTAAACACACTATACAGAGATGGCAGGTGACTTGATGTGCGGGGCTGAGACTCTGCTGTGATCGGAACTGGAGCCACAGTTCACACCAGCCCGTGGCCATTTTAGGAATATAAAGCTGCAAAATCGAAGGTAAGAAAGCCAAAGTGGCTCACGACAGAGCTAGCTGAAGGCCAAGCATGGGCAAGCTCTTAGCTGTATGTGCAAGCTGGTGTCTATAGCATCGCGTTGATGAGCTGGTGGTTCCATATAGCAAAGGCTACATTTAGCAAAAACCAAAAGTAGGTGTGAACACCTAATTTACTTGCAAATTGCTGTTCACCAGCAATCCACAGTGAGCAGGGCCCACTTGTCAGCAAGGGCTCTGCTAATTGTGTTTAACGTGATTGGGTTCCCTGCCCTGAATCCTGGGCTGAAAGCCAGCGGGGACCTTCAGCGCCTCCTGTGGCTTTGGGCATTCACAGTTTCCATTGCCCTAATACGTGAGCAATTCTTGCATCCCATACCGGCGTGTTAAGTCTTCAAAACGCTCTGCAAATCCCTGTGTGGCCAGTTCCAGCTGGCCGCCTGCGGAGGCACGTTGATTTGAATGAGCATGTGTGGACACTTCCTGGTTGAAGCAACGCTGCAGCATAGCTTTGCTTGAAATTTCTGATGCCGACTGCATCCCAAAGCATCTTCCATTGATAAATACTTCTTTAGAGTGAAGCAGGTGTTGTAGAGTATGGAAGGTATAAGGAAATAACTTTTTTTTTTTTTTTGTCCCACCTACTGTGCTCTAAAGAAAGTGGAAAACTGAGAAAGCAGGAGTATCCAAGGAGACTTGTTCAGGTGGCTAAAGGATTATTTAAAGTGAATTTCCTGCCAAATTCTTTTAGATTCTTAAATTCCTGACTTCTTCAGGATTTCAGTTTCTTTCTACTACGTATACCAATGATTCTTGACACTGAAAACTAAGAACATACTCAAAAGCTTAAAAAGGAGATCAGTGTTGGATAAAGGGGAGACAGGGAAGTAACCTGAGCCCCTGAAACTGGCTTTTAAGTATGAAACTTAGGGCAACCTTCAAATTCTGAGATGAGCTGGTGTTCCAGCAATAAACAGTTTTCAGATGCTACATGTTTTGCTGAATATATGACAAAGTTAGCTATGACCCAGGGACCTGAGAAGCCTTGAGAGAGAAAAAAATAGAAATATTTTTGAGTTTGCAGGACTTTTTTGGTTGGTTTATTTTTCTGGCTTTGTAATATATCCTGACTGCCACAGTCCATATTTTCTTTGTTCAGAACCATACAGTAGCTGTCTACAAACTGCTGTAAAGTGCAGTTACCTGTTATTGCCCTGTAAATAATTGAATAACCTCTTCCAGGCAACATGGTCAAGATGCAGATTTAATTTACTTAGAGGCCAGGAGTAAAGATGGTTGAATCCATTCGGTTCACTGTCTGTGTCTGGAGGTGTTGTGTACGGGTACATAAATAGTTTACTGAACCTGTCAAATTCTCTGCCAGGAATGAGCATGCCCTCTGGTCTGCTACATGTGCTTATATGAAACAGTTCCCCTTCAGTTCTCAAGCAGTAGGGAGTAATATATTTTCCAATACTTTCGTGGAAGTAGGTAAACGACGTAATGAATCATACATACACCAGCAGAAATGGACGCGGGCTTTGGGTTTCTGGGTTTTTTTGTTGGTAGTGTCTTGGTGGTTTTTTTGGGAGAGGGATGTGTTGTGGGTTTTGTTTATTTTTTTCCAGTGGGAAGCATGGTATGACTTTTTTTTGTTTTTTTTCCTGTGTTCTTCTCAAATGATATAACCTAATTGGAAAGGTGATGCGTAATTGTCCCTGCCAAAATTTTGACAGCACAAGGCAGTAGGGCTGAAATGCTCCCTCAGGTAATGTTCATGTTGTGAAGTGAAGCCAGGAGAATCAAAACCTGAATTAGGTGCCATTAACATGAAATCGGATACGCGTGGCCTGCAACTTGCCACGGCGATGGCCCTGATGGCCCTGTGAGGGGTGATATTGGGGAGCACAGGGTTGGCTTCACACCAAAGGCAGGCACTGACCCGCGCTCAAGGGGCTGCTCCGTAGAACTGCCCGCCCATCACCAAGGTGGCACATCTCTGCTGAGGCTGTCACATTAAAACTATTCTTTTGGAGAACTGGTGTCACAATAAGGAGCGTGATTAAAACAGGAGACTAACATATACTTTACTTAAAGCCAAGATCTGAAGTCAGTAATATCCCTTGACTAGCTACCTGAGTCTTCCAAAATGTTTCATTTCTGATTTTCTAGGTTTTTATTTCACTTAAAGAAAAAGAAAATGCTTTTGACTCTGATCTGCACTCATTAGATAAAACTTTAATTGATGCAATTTCAGGTTAGTATGTTTTGAATTCTTTAATCTATTATATTTAAAAAAAAATAATTCTAAAAGACAGATGAAGAGAAAAACAGTTTTTTAGAGGCGAGAGATGTTGGAGGGAAGAGAGAGAAAAGTCTTCCATTTATGAAGGGAATCTTAAATGAAGTATCATCATCTGCAGATGCCCTATCATCTAAATTGCTTTTCCAGAATAATTACTAAAACCTGGATGCCACTATTTCTCCATTAACACTACTCCTTTGGAACTGTAGATGCTAAAAATCATGTTGACAGCACAACTTTCCCAACTGCTGCCATTAAAAAAGGTGAAGATAATAGAAACAAGAACACTTCATTCAGCTGTCAGTCTCCAGGATGTGAACGCTTTAAGCCCTGATCACATATAATCAGTAAAATTCCTTTTTATTTTCGTAAGATGGTGGGTGGCTTAACACACTGACACCCGCACACCTGCTTGCAATGTCCTGGCAATGTTTCAGAGTGGATAATGCGTTCCCTATCTCAGTTCTCATGCAGTTGGATTACATATACTATTTTTCTTCTCTTGTTGTTGTAAACTCTCTTTACATCACGTGGTTGTGCACTGTTAAACAGCTGTTACTGTCCTCTCTAGAGGCGGATGCATCAAGCCATGCTGTTTGCAGAAAAACTTTAAGTGCTTTTTAATGAAAAGCCTAGAAGTAGGGAGCCACTGTCCAAAATAATATTTCCTTGGAAACTGCCTCTCTTTGAAGGTCACTGGAGATATTCTAATGTTTTGAATGGATAGTCTGTAGTCATCCAAAAGTCCACCTCCCATTCGTGGTCGCCCTCCAACCAAGGACAGCACGGTGCCTTCCTACAGAATGACTGAACGGCAGTGCGTAACCAGATGTGTAGCCATCACACAAGTGGTTTGCAATAACCCTGACCGATAAAGATGTAACAGTACCAGGCAAAGCGAAGCCAGAGCTGGTGTTGCAGAGATGATGCACCCCTTGGCAACATCGCTGCCCAACAACTCCTCTACCGCATGATCCAGGAGTTTCAGGAGTTGCTGTCGCTGCTGTTGCAAGGCAGCAACTCCTGACTTGAAGTCTGCTAGTTCTGAAAATAACTTTCCTTCACAGATAGCTATAAGTTAAAGGCACTATATCTGTATATAACAATGTGCAGCTAACATTTGGAGGAGTGCTCTCTACTGCTTAATAGTTTGTCACTTTTGTGGCAAGCTTACATAAAATCTATGGCTGCTGTAGGGCAAAGGTATAAAACTTTCATGAGTAATATAAAATATACAAAATGTTGTTGTTAATATTTAATACAATTTGCAGCATTCAATGAGCACAATCAATGTTTATTAATTAAGTTGTTCTGTTGCAATAGCAATTTCTTTTTTTGGTGCATGTGTGTTTTCGGGCAGATTCTAGAAAGCTTTTTTGACCATTTTTTAAAAAAAAGTTGGCGTGTTTAACAATAGTGTTGGCAACGTCTTACATTACTTGTTTGTCTTTTCTTCAGCAAGTAAACACAACTCTTTTAATGACATCTTCTATTTAAACATACTGCACGATAACAGAACTGGGTTTTGGGCCAGGGTGTTTAATAAGATGTGTCGCAATTTAGGCTGTTTGTGGAAGCCATACTGACGCACTGCAGAAAACCTAGCATTTGTGGGGGTGATTATTTTTTTGTTGTTGTTTTACCCCATTTTCCCACATGTTCATGCGGGTTGCAGACAGCAGTGTGCGGGGTAGGAGCTGAATTCATTCAGCTGATACTCATAAGATCTTCAGTTATCTTGGTGTGTGTCGTGCTGTACCTGTTGAATCAGGCCATGGACTGCATTGCCCCAAAGGGACTTGCAGGGTTGAACTGGTCAGCAGCAGGATTTTGAGTAACACCACTACAGCTCAGATTGGTCTGGTTTATCAAGATGGCATGAAAACCCTTGGCTTTGAGGTCTTCGTAGTTTCAAAGGGGCTGGTTGTGGTGGAGAGCTGCCAAGGGCCAGGGCCCGTTTCAGCAACAGGTGCAGCATTTAACTGCAATTAACTGCGTCAGGGGACGTTTAGGTTGGGTCTCAGGAAGCCCTTCCTCATGGAGAGGGTGCTCAGGCACTGGGATGCTCTGCCCAGGGAAGTGGTGGAGTCACCATCCCTTGGGGGGTTTAAGGAGAGGCTGGATGTGGCACTTGGTGCCCTGGTCTGGCCCATGTGGGGGGGTTTGGTCATAGGCTGGACTTGGTGCTCTCAGAGGTCTTTTCCAGCCTCAACGATTCTGTGATTCTGTGTGATTTGATTCCAGCAAATCCAGGAGATCATTTCTGCCACCTGAACTACATGGTTAATCTTTCACTGTGATTTTAATGTGCCTTCTCCATTTTTATTTTTTTTTTGGTGTTATGCCTCTCTTAAATAAAACTAAGTTGTTTTAAGAGGACATGTTCACGCTATAAAACAATTCATCTATCAGAAAAGGTTTTTGTGATAGCACTTAATGCCATGCCCAAGACTCTGTGTAGTCTGTGAAGTCCATCCTTTCATTTTCATCTGTGTGCTGTACCCATTGAGAATTGTTAAGTATATTTTATTTTTATTTTGTTCCCTAAACCTTATTAAACTTTCCAGCTGCATTAGAACTGGAGCCCTCCATTGTTTGTGGGTTTTTTCTTTGTTTGGGGTTTTGTTTTTTGTTTTGGGTTAGTTTTGTTTGGTTGGTTGGTTTTGGTTTTTGTGGTTTTTTTTTGCTTCTTCAGAAATAAAAACATTTTAGAAGGTAGACTGAGCAGTGCAAGAAGTGGTTGGGCAGCAGCCACAAAGTGGTTAAGTCATTAATTTATTTGTCTAAAATCATCCCTAAAGTAAACATAAAAGCCATGATACTTGATTTAATTTGTCCTCTGGGCTAAAATGTCTTGAGATTACCAATGATCTTAGCTGCAATAACTTTCATATATATATGTATATATGTATAACTGTGCCACATTATTTTCAACTATACTGCTAGAGGTTTATTGAAATATATCAACCTTATTGCTAATATTTCACAGACGGTTCTTCATTTCAGCAATATAGAATTCAATTTAGCAGAAATGTGATATTCCTTCTGAAATTTTAAATTCCCAGCAGATGTATAATTCAATTAAGTCCAGAAGATTAAAAAAATTGAAGTCATTCTCTATA
>NW_009727719.1:160555-169550 GCF_000703405.1 Apaloderma vittatum
TACAGCTGTTCAGTTTTGGTTCATCTATCGCTTTGTACAATTTTTATGGGTTTTATGTGTAATCACATTTGCAGAGAGAATTTTTATACAGCCTGCTCCATTTTGCACAGTTATTATCTTTCCACATTAAAAACAGTTTGTAAAAACTGATACACAAGCCTTGGGCCCACTCCTTAAGGAAAAGTAAAGCACAGTCATTAATCATGGAGAGGGTGCAGGGGAAAAAGGAGCCTGTAAAACTTAATTGTTTTGTTTCGTTGTGCTATGGGATGGCCTTTTTCTCCTCTTCTTCCATCAACATGCCTTTTTTCTTTTTTTTTTTTTTTTTTAACTCTTTTCACTCTCTGTATGGAACTGAAGAGGTCATTTATTTGTGCATAACTGACTTCAACAGAAATTGGACACAGGCATTACCTAAAACCGTAATTCTCCTCTGAAGGTGAAGAGGTCTTTTTGCGTAAGCACCCACATGCTGAGAGCCTTACTAAACCCTTCTTAAATTTTTGGCTTGTGTTCCTAGGCCAGCGCTTGAGGTCAGGTTTCCATGCCAAATGTCACAACAGTGTCTGTGACCTGCACAGTGTAATTTAATTTCCTGTGCCTCGGTTTGTCCATGTTTGAATGCAGCTACAACACAGACCTGTTTCAGAGGGTGCTACTGGCACTTAAGCAACAGCTTGGTTTGCTAAACTGGGATGCCTGCAACCTACTCTGTAGCGATATAAGTGAGGTAAACCTTGAATCTAACTATATAAGTTACGCCCTGGAGTTTCCCTATTTCTTTTTCTTCTAATCACATCAATCTATTAAAATATTACCTCTCTTTGTCCCTCTGAATTCCTGGTCCAGAAGGGAATGAAAATCTACTTCATCTTTGCATTTCAAACAGAAAATATATTTCATATTTTTATTCAAAGTTCCAAGTGTAGGGTGTCAAAATGACATTGTAAAAAACAGTTTACCTTATGATTCCTTCCAGCAAGAGAACATCTGCAACTCTCTCTAAGCAGTCACTCAAAGGTAAATAGCTTAAGCAATAGTGATCACCACTACATCTAATCAACTACCTGATTGCTTATACGAATCTTACACTGCTCGGTATTGACCTCCAAGAAGAAAAAATTGATTCACTGACCTGTCACTAGATTGTTTTCCAGAAAATATAAGGGACTTACCCATGCTTGTTGAACGTACTTCTTATCTGTAAGGTGTCTCGCCTTTAGGAGATCATAGTGGTGGGTTTTTTTTCTCTCCTCCTTCCCCAGCAAAACTGGAATGTACAGCTGTTGTAATGGGAGAAGTAGATGACTTCACTTGGATTCTGTTTTAGCTAAAGGATCTGGCTTTGGGGTGAATAAATCAGCTGAGGAAAAATAATGGGCAAGAAATGAATGCTGGCAGGAGAGCAATATTGGATGGAACTGTGAACAATCACGCTAGGTGAAATATGATGTATGTACTTGCCATAGCATGTGCAATAACACAGCTGTCCTGTCCATCGTTACTACTTCAGCAGCTATGAAAAGGCTTTCAGATCAGATGCTGCACTCATCTGTGTTAAAAACTGATAATCAGACCACCTTAATAATTATGAGGTTTATGTCTTGTGTATGTGGCAGCATGGTAAGATTTCAGTCCTCATTTGGGTACTAGGCATCCTTCTTCCTACCCCTCTTAATCTATATTTTGGTCTGTGAAGTTTGTAGAGAATTTGTTTGCAGCTTTGTAGAGATCCAGCTCCCAGGTTTGTTAGTTTTCTAATGGGAAAAAATGTCTATGCCGTCATGAACCAAGAGGTATTAGTACCTGCTGTAACTTTTACCATCTTCTGAATCATGTCCGATAAAACATGAAAATCTTTGAGCTGCAGTTGAGTAATTCTTCCCTTCTTCTTACAGTCTGCCTGGATCATAGATGCCTCCCTGCATCCACTAAGCCATGAAAGCTAAACTCTGTCCTCTCCTGATGCTTCTATTTCTCTTGTACAGTACAGCACAGCACCCGTTCCTCAGACTGTAGGATTTGACTTCATGCTTCTACATATAAACTAGAACTATAGAAGACACTAAATAAGGGACCATAAGGAAAGTCAGTGTTCACTGTGATCTGAACTTCATGCTTATCTATGAAGCTTGGAACATCCAAGTCAGACATCTGCCACTAAATATGTCTAGTTAATGTGAATCTAGTTATGTGAATTGTTGAGGCTGGAAAAGACATCTGAGGTCATCAGGTCCAGCCTATGACCCAAGACCACCCATGTGCCAGACCATGGCACCAAGTGCCACATCCAGCCTCTCCTTAAACCCCTCCAGGGACGGTGACTCCACCACTTCCCTGGGCAGTGCATCCCAGTGCCTGAGCACCCTCTCCGTGAGGAAGGGCTGCCTGAGACCCAACCGAAACCTCCTCTGACGCGGTTCCAGGCCGTGCCCTCTCGTCCTGTCACTGGTTGTCTGGGAGAAGAGCCCGACCCCCACATGAATTCCGGCGTTCCTCTCACTCTGCATTCCTCTCACTCTGGACATGGAGAACATATTATTCTCCTCTTTTCATGGTAGCCTTTTCTATATTTGAAGATACAAAAATTGATCTGTAGCTTTTGAAGTTGTTGAAGCTTCCCTCAGCCATCTACTTTCCAACATCCCCAGTTCTTCTCCCTTTTGCTACTTGTAGGTCATATTACTTAGAACTTGGACCACTCTTGTTGCTCTTCTGGGTTTATCTAATTGTCTCATAACTTTGTGTTAATGTGGTCCCTGAAATCTCAGCAGCTCTGAGTAGAAGGTGTTGTAATACAAGATACTTTTGTGGAACAAAAATTCCCATTTCACACTGGACTATGTAAATGTTGTGACACTGACTTTTTGTATATCTTTCTGGTCAAGGTGGTCTTCCTACTCGCCTCTTCACAACTCTGTTCCTGTTAAGGCAAAACACCCTCTTCCCACCATGTTCACGCTGCAGTTGCGTGTTAGGATTTAACTGCCTGCAGAAAGAACTTCTTCAGCCTGGCCAGTCTAAGCTATAATGAAAACAAATAAATATTGTGTAGTTGGATGATAATTTGTCTTCAACTTTTTCTCATTGAATTTGCTGTATTGCAAAACTTTGAGTCATATGCCTGTCATCTATGTTTTGGCAACTTATCCTGTTGATGCAGGAAAGGCTCAAGAAGAGCATCCAGAACTGAAGATGTTGAGAGATCCTCTCCATCTGGCTGACTGATGAGACAATAAAAGAAGGGTGGTTTGTTTTTTCTGCTGTTGCCCAATTTGTGCTCACACATTATCTACATATCCAGACATATTGACTTTTTCCCAAGAAATCTGTATGTGAAAATTTTTTCCTAGTTTTCTCATTGCACTGAAAATATTATGTCCAGTAGATGGGATGGCAGTACTGAGTTGAGATACTATGTCCATACTTAAGTTCTTAGACTGAATGAATAATGTCTGCCAGTAAATACCTTTAGGCCTTTTTTTGTGCAAAATCTGTATGTTCTTTTTTCATAAATGTGTTTCCTTCTCTTAAATTGTGACATGAAGCAGCCATGTGAATTTACCATTTAATTTGATTCTACAATAGGTTACATGAGTGGAGCCAGGAGGGAAACGGAGCTGGGTTTGTTGCTCTTTTGATTGCTATGAGCACGTTTCATTGTCATCTTATACAGAGTTTCCCAGGTAATGCCCCATAGGAGTCTCTGTAGAATTTACAATTCATTAGAACCCTAATGTAATTTCCTTTGGAAAATCTTGATAAAAAGTTTTGAAAAGTTTGTGAACTTACTTTTCATCAGGTGCAGAGATGAGCCCTCGTTTAGCCTGGCGGAGCTGCAAGTGAGTGAGCATCTGGGTTGAGCTTTCAACTACTTTCTTCCTACTTGCCCATGGTTAAACAGAAGTAGGTCGGTCTGAAAATGATGGACTTACCCAGCCAGATTCGTGAATTAGTAACCAAGACCACCCTAAATCACAAGAAAATGTCTCCTTTGCTTTAAAATGTTAAATGCTTTATCTCTAGCATGTCGAGAGAAAAAGACAGGATAAAGTATGCTGCTACTGGCCTGGTCTTTCTTTCCTGTTTTTTTGTTGGGTTTGTTTTTTTTTTTTGGTTGGTTGTGTGTTGGTTGTTTTTTTTTTTTTACTGCTGGGTGCCCATTAGGCTTTCAATTACTTTCTTGTTTACATCAAGAGAGGAAAACAATGTTGATTGTACCCATGGGTGGTCAGCCTTTAGGTAATCAAATGAAGGCAATTAATTCCGTCCATGCACAGCAATGCACTTCCTCCTAATGGAAAATAAATACTGTCACTTCCCATAACACAGCTGAACACCGGGCGAGGGACCCAGGAAGGCAGGCCGTTCTCAGCTGCCATACTCCTTTCCTTTTCCCTCTCTAGAGTGGAGTGGGAGCATCTCTAAGTGGATGTTTTATTTCCTAGGACCTGCCTTTTGGGGGCAAGTGGATCAAAACACGCAAATCCTTGATGTGGGAAACATTGGTGCAATCCATATGCAGTAAACTCTGAGGAATGCATGTTTTAAGGGGCAACGTGTGGTTTGTTGCACACTCGAACTCCTAAAGCAAGTAGCAAATATTTGCTGGAAGCAATTGAACACCTGCAAGCAGCACCTATTCTATAGCGAGCTGAGGTCCAGAGTCAGATGCTGGGTTTGGTGGTTTCACAGGGGTGGGTGCACCCTGAGATACTGGTGCATTGAAAACAAGCTACTATCTTTCCTTCCCTGTCCACAAAAAGCACCTCTTTTTACCCAATGAATGTCACAGCAAAAGTGGAGATGAGTAAAGCAGATATTATCTGGATGAGGATGGGAATCCATCCATTACAGCAAAGATAACGAGATATTGAAGAGATTCCTATCAAAACATTTTGGCATGAACCCTCAGAAGAAACTAGGAAGATGGTCTTTTAAATGCTTGAAGGTGTACAAAGCTGTTAAGTTGTTAATTTGGTTTGTGGGTTGTTGTGGGGTTTTTTTTCTCTCCATTAAAGTGAGGCTTAGAAATTTACTTGCAAAACAAACAAAAAAAGCATCCTGCTAAGAAAAGTGCTACCAGGGGAATTGCAATAAAAGTGCAGAGGCTGATAATCCTGTGTCCTGTCTTTCCAAAACATATATCTGAGAATTTTATGACTTTGACCTGGGTAAGCATGAAATCTTACTCAAACCTAACTGGAAAGTCTTGTGAGTTTTGTCTTCTGAATTGCAGTGTGGGTGAGCTGACTGTTCAAATTCAGGTATACTTAATATTTTGGTTTTACCATCCTGAAATTAAAATGTCTTGTATTCTCATATTTACAGAGTGTTTCCTTATAAACTGAAAATCAGGGAAAAAAACAACCTCTGGTTCATTCTCATTTAGCCTATTTATATGTGTAATTGGGCAAAGTAATAGTCATAAGAGATTCCATACTAAGTGTGTCTTAAAACAAATTTGGAGAAAAATTGGCAATGGACAGGGTAGGGTTTTAGCAGTTTAGCAGACAGCAGTTACTTATTGCATTATTTTTATTTTTTTTTCACTTTATTGAGAAGTTATTAGATTTTTTTTTTTAAGTCAGTAACAATTAGAAAAAGAACGAGCAAGCACAGTTCTGTGAAATTTATCACACTGACCTTTCCTGTGCTGTGGGAAGTTCAGTCCTATGTGGCTTTTTATGCAAATAAATAAACTTGAGTAACATGAGCTTGATAATGCAAAGAAAATTAGTGCTAATCACTTGGAAGCTTGTTTAGCTCTCATCACATTTATCTTTTTCACGTACGTCAGAATGAAGTTTCCCTCTTTTTCTTAATCTCAGCATTTAGTATCTGCAGTTGGACAGCTCAGTCTCTGCTCCCACTATCCCCCAAGATGTTGCACAATAACTGATGTCTGTGTTCAACAGCCTGCTCACCCTATGGCTCTCACAACCTCAAGAAAATAACCTTTTTTTGCCTTACAACTGTTAGAGTGGCCTTCAAGCTCACCTTTTTTTGTATTTTATTTTGCTTAAGGGATGTAATGGTTCTTGTACTTCAAGTGCCCTTAGGGGTGACAAACGTCTTGAAGTCCATTTTATCTCTTGAGTGGCAGGATTTAACGTCTTCATCAATGACATCAGCAGTGGGATGGAGTGCCCCCTCAGCAGGTTTGCTGATGTCACCAAGCTGTGTGGTTCAGTCAGCACACTGGAGGGTCTCTGGATGCCATCCAGAGGGACCTTGACGGACTTGAGAGGTGAGCCCATGCAAACCTCATGAGGTTCTGCAAGGTCCTGCACCTGGGTTGGGACAAAACTCGGTATTAATACATGCTGGGGAGATGAAGGAATTGAGAGCAGCCCTATGGAGAAGGAATTAGGGGTACTAGTGGGTGAAAAGCTGGACATGAGTCAGCAATGCCTGCACCCAGCCGAGAAAGCCAGTCGTACCCTGCATCAAAAGAAGCGTGGCCAGCAGGTCAAGGGAGGTAATTCTGCCCCTCTACACTGCTCTGGTGAGATCCCACTCATAGTACTGTCTCCAGCTCTGGAGTCCTCAGCACAGGAAAGATACGGACCTGTTGGCGTGGGTCCAGATAAGGGCCATGAAAAATGATCAGAGGACTGGAACACCTCTCCTGTGAAGGAAGGCTGAGAGTGCTGGGGTTCAGTCCTGAGAAGAGAAGGCTCTGGGAAGACCTTGTATTGGTTTTTCAGTATTTAAAGGAGGCCTATAAGAAAGATGGTGACAAACTTTTTAGCAGGGGCTGCTGTGATAGACAAGGAGTAATGGTTTTAAACTAACAGAGGGTAGATTTAGAAGAGATGTAAGGAAAACCTTTTTTACAATGAGGGTGGTGAAACACTGGCACAGGTTGCTCAGGGAGGTGGTAGAACTCCCACCTATGGAAACATTCAAGGTGAGGTTGGATGGGACTCTTGAGCAACCTGATCTAGTTTAAGATGTCCCAGCTCACTTCAGGGGGGTTGGACTAGAGCCTTAAAGGTCCCTTCCATTCCAAAACATTCTGTGATTTTGTTGTTCTAAGACAGGTGAGGTTTGTGCACATCAGCTTGGCTGCTGCCATCTAATGTGGAAGTTGCAAATGGGAAGTGTTGTGACTCCTTCAAGGGGCTCGAGTACTGGGAAGCTGCCTTGAAAGCTGTCAAACCAGCCAAAGCGTTGCTCCTCACACGTGATCTGTCACTAAAAAAATCCTTTCAGCTAGAAGTCGCCTCAAATAGCAGACTCAGATAGCTACCTGGGCTATCTGACCAATTTCTATTCATAGAGTGGGAGAAATGAATGTACAACACTGAGAAAATTACTTGCTGGTAATTTTTTGTTGTTACTCTGTTCTTTTCCCAGACTGCTTTCCTTCTTTCTCGCCTGTCTGGGATGTTGCTTGACAGATGTTTCCCTCTTATCTCGCTCTTTCTTTATTGCTCTGCCAGTAGTATCTGATTGATAGAAAGTGGGCAGGCTGGTACTTACAATACCATCCCTGGCTGATAACTCTTTTGCCACTTTTTTTTTAAAGAAAGGTGGAGTCATTGGTCCATTTTGACTGATTTTGCTAATAGAGCAGGAAAAAGAAAGTAGGATAAATTACCCTGTGTTAATTACTATTTTTATTTTGCATGGAATTTTTGTAAAGCCAGAATAAATCTGAGCAAATCCTTAAGTTTTAAGGATCTCTGCAATCCATTTTACTTTAAACATTTAGCTGACCTAGGACCTGGATTGAGCTCAGACGATGCCATAAAAAGATTTAGGGCAAAAGTTTAAGATCTTCTTCCATCATCTCTGTATAAATAAGCCCTGCTGACTAAAATACTGGTCACGTTGGAAGTGTCACCCTTTTTCCTGGCTCTTTCCATTCATGTGAGTGCTGAATAATTCTGGTTCTGGTCTTAGTTTGGTAAAACATCAGGCAAGTCAGCACCATAGTTTGTGTCAAATAGGACCATTAGTGGGGATATGGAGGAAACATAATGGTTCTCCTAGGCATAGGAGAAGCAAATTTATTGCTTTCATTGCAATTTAGGAGACAATTTTTCTTTTGGCTCTTTAAACTATCTGGAACCTATAAAACCACTTATGTGGGGAAATTTTGCTGAGTAAGAAATGGAGACCAGTCCAAATTGCTACAGTGCCTAACATATTAGAAGTTATCTCTGTGAGGATTTTTGTCACTGTATTTCTCTTTTATCACTATTTACTATATGTCATTGGCAGTACACCCCATTCATCTGTGATTAATAGGATAATTTCATTCTTGACTTAACTGGGACTCTGCATAGTAAGAAAAATGTGGTGGCTGTATTACTTTACGCGATAAGGGTTGTGTCATGTAAGTAATTGGGGAAACATTCTGCTGCATGTGTTTATTACAGTGCAGTACTTTGTAAAGTCCATTTGAATGGAATAAGGCTTTTGAACTATTGATTTAGCTGGCACTTTGCGCATTGAGAATAATAAACAGTTGTAGTATGTAGGCAGCAGTCTATAAGAGGCAGGAGTCTGTCTGCTGGCTTATGTAATGCAAAAACCAATGTCAGCTGCACCAATGGAAAGCAGTAATGAATTTGGCAAAGCATAAATAAAAAAAATAGAAGAAAAAAGATGTTAACTTCAAGCTGTCTAAGCAGGAACATAAAAGGCATTTTGTCCTGAGGCCGGCTCTAGGTATGCGGGAAGTCCCATAATGTGTTTTGTAGTGATGTATACTTTCCTGAAATAATTTACAATGTTCAAAGAGACTTAGAAATCAATCTAATTGGAGAATAGCATATGTATACAGGCTAGATATATACTCGTATGGGCTGAACTTCTCCTTCTGAGAGGCTTAACCTGAAAATAAAGAAGTATAAAATACATTGTCTGGAAATTTTCTAGCTAGATTGAGTATTTGTATATTATTTAGGAAGTTTGCAGTATGATACTAGAGCTGCAAATCTTAAGTTGATTCAGATCACAGAATGTTCGGGGTTGGAAGGGA
>NW_009727720.1:0-402 GCF_000703405.1 Apaloderma vittatum
TCAAGCAAGCAAATAAAAAATGTACTAAAAAGAAAAGAAGTTAGATTGTTAAAAACACAAAAAAAGCTACAATATTGAAGTCTAATGTATTATTTATGATTCTGCAGTTAGTAAGATGCAATCTCTAGGGTTAGGTTGTGAAAGTAAGTGTTTTTGATAGAAGAATTAGAAGATGAGACAAAGTTTCTCGGAGTAACGCTGAAGTCTATATAGTTAGTTTTTCTTCTGGAGCTATAAGTATATATAAGTATATAAGCTATTTAGACACCTAAACTAAAAACCCCCTATGATTATCTCTTTCTCAAGAGAGCCTCAGTTCAAGAGAGCCTCAGTGAAAGCAATGTGACAGCCCAAGGCAATTGAACAACTGTATCAGTAATGTACAGACTCACAAGTTGCTTC
>NW_009727721.1:0-34805 GCF_000703405.1 Apaloderma vittatum
AAGGTCCCTTCGAGTCTAGGCCATTCTATGACTCTATGATTCAGCCACGCTGCTTGACACAACTTCATACATCAAGCGTTTTGTCTCAGAGTTACCAAGTGACTACTCCTGTTGCATTTTATACAGTAGCAGGCTAATGGGGAACACTTCCCAAAAAACTCCAACAAACAGAACAGAAGCACTGGCTTGATATCTTACCAAATGGCTAAATAAAACCATTTCTGCACAGAAATTATTATTTACCTTACTTTCCATACTATTTGTTGATTATTCCAGCACTACCCTAATACTCCTGAACATTTTACACCATTCTTAGATGATGGTGTCTTACTTAAATATACTTTCATTATGCTAATTTTCCTCTTGATGTCTGATAGCTACTAGTTTCTAACTCTTTTTTTCCAATACTTTTTTTATTTAATATATTTAAACTGGGAAGAAAAATATAAAAGATATATTTAAAAGCAAAAGGTAAAGGTAAAATGAAGTAAGTGAAAGCTTCATCATAACTGAATATAATTAAAACAATCCAGCTTGCTAAAATCAAATGGAAATAAATTTCATAGAACTACAAAGATTACTACTGATTGATTAAAAATAGTATCTTGAACTGAAAATAATACTCAGCTAAACTCTAAAGTGGAATGGCAGTTACCTATAAATAGTCAAAACTTGTAAATTAATCATAGAATCATAGAATGTTTTTCATATATATGTTATATATAGAATATCAGTTAGAAACTAAGAGAAGCTAGTACTTTTTTTCAGGAAAGCATGCACATTCCTCAGTGTTATTGTCCTGGGAAATTCAAGAAAAAATAACAAACATGCTGGCAACTTCAAATAGAAATTGTAACTTCTGACTACAATTTTGTACATGAGAGCGAAATAAATATACACACAGAAATAGGATGTTGTAACAAAATGAAGTTTTTCAGGGGCACTAAGTATATGTTAACGATAAGCTACACTTGCGTACTTGGAATTTCTGACTGTTCAAAATGCTAGAATAAAACCAGTCTGTAAAGGATGCGGTATTTTTTTGCTAGTGTTCGAATACTGTTATTGTTCATCTACTTTTGAGCTCCACATGATCCACACAGCTTTGCAGTCTTCTATTTGCAGCCTAGGTAGGGTCTGAAAAGTTTTGATCATAATAAATAAGACAGTTTATACTGATTTTCCTCTAGATGTTATGATAAACTTGCTCCTCTCATGGGATCTTTGATGGTTTCTCATTCATTGTTCATAATTTCTTTGGATTTTTCAGTTAGTTCGTATCCCATCCAAGTTGTTACCAAACCTTTCATGGCAAGGATCATTTCCCTGCTGCCACTGTGCTAAGGTGAAAAAACTGCTTTTCCAAAGAAAAATCTGCTCTGGTTTTCTGCATCCTCTTTCTTGGTTTTGAATTAATGTATCAAGCTATTAACTTCTAAGAATAAACTCCCATTTAAATTACCTGATTTAAATATTTAGAGTCCTTAACAATTTTGAAAGTAATAGACTCTTTTGTTCTTTCTTTAATGATTCTATACAAAGCTGTCCTTTCTCACCTATGCTATCGGTTATTTGTAACATTTTTCAATAAGTATATCAAGTTCAATGTACAGGATTTTGTTATTTTTAAGATACAGAAGAAAACATCTGGTACTTGGTGCAGGTACCCGGGCATTTTGGGTGGGGGCTACAGGGTCACCCCTGTGAGGACACTCTGGAGCTGGCCCAAACCGGACACAGCTGGTTCCGACTGGCTCCAGCCAACCCCCTGCAGGGCAGGACTGGGCCCCGCAGCCATGAGAGTGGACACCTCTGGAAAGCATGTTTAAGAAAGGGTAAAATGCCACCTGGGAGTGAAGAAAAATGTGTGAGAAACAGCCCTGCAAACACCGTGGCCAAAGAAGGAGATGGAGTAAGTGCAGAGATTCCCCTGTAGTATGCGGTAAAACTGAGAGATTGGGCCAGGCTGGATCACTGGGCCAAGGTCAGTCACATGAGTTTCAATAAGACCAAATGCTGGGTCCTGCACCTTGGCCACAACAACCCCCAGCAGCGCTACAGGCTTGGGGAAGAGTGGCTGGAGAGCTGCCAGGCAGAGAGGGACCTGGGGGTGTTGGTGGACAGCCAGCTGGGCGTGAGCCAGCAGTGTGCCCAGGTGGCCACAAAGGCCAATGGCATCCTGGCCTGTATCAGGAATAGCGGGGCCAGTAGGACCAGGAAAGTGATTGTGCCCCTGTACTCAGCAGTGGTGAGGCAGCACCTCGAGTGCTGTGTGCAAGTCTGGGCTCCACAGTACAGGAAGGACATTGAGGTGCTGGAGAAGGTATAGAGAAAGGCAACCAGAACGATTAGGGGACCAGAGGGTAAGTCTTATGAAGAGAGGCTGAGGGAGCTGGGGCTGTTCAGCCTGGAGAAGCGGAGGCTGAGGGGAGACCTTATAGCTCTACAACTACCTGAAAGGCAGCTGTAGTGAGACGGGTGTTGGCCGCTTCTCCTTAGTGAATAGCGATAGGACAAGAGGGAACCAGTTCAAGTTGTGCCGGGGGAAGTTTAGATTGGATAATAGGAAAAACTTCTTCACCAAAAGGGTGGTGAAGCACTGGAATGTGTTGTCGAGGGAGGTGGTGGAGTCACCATCTCTGGACATGTTTAAAAAACAGCTGGATGTGGCACTTCAGGAGATGGTTTAGTGTTAGGATGGTGTAGAGCTGTAGATTGGGCTTAATGATCTTAAAGATCCTTTCCAACCTTGATGTTTCTATGATTCTATGATTGTATGAAAACCCACTTTGGAGTAAGTGAGTGTTTCTTGAAGGAAACTTAAGCCTATGGAAAACCTGTGCTGGAGTGGGTTTAGCCTGAAGGACTGCAGCCCATGGGGAGGACACATGCTGGAGCAGGGCAGAAGTGTGAGGAGGAAGGAGAGGCAGAAACAAAGTGCTTTGGACTGATGACAGCTCATGTTCCCACTCCCCTGCGCAGCCTGGGGTAGGAGGAGGTGGACGAGTCAGGAGTGAGTGCGGAGTCAGGAGTAAAAGCTGAACCTGGGAAGAGGTGAGGTGGAGTGAAGATGTTACAATTTGTCTTTATGTCTCATGATCCAACATTATTTTAATTTGGAATAAATTAAATGAATTTTCCCAAAATCAAGTTTGTTTTTTTTCCCCAGATGGTAATCAGTAAGTGATTTCCCTGTCTTTATCTCAGCCCACAAGCTTTTTCATCCCCCTGTCTGTTGAGGAGGGGGAGTGAGAGAGTGACTGGGTGGATATCTGACAGCCAGTCAAGGTCAACCCACCGCAATATCATAGTATAAACATGGATAATGAAGCTTCAGGTTCATCAAATATGTGTTCTTTGTAAAATAAGACATCTGTTTAGAAGTCCTCAGTAGTAGAAGTACCAGCTATAGGATACTCTGTATGAATCTTGTCTCATGAACTAATAGAACACATCACTACAAATTCGCATTTAGAATGTTTTCAGCATAATAGCTGAATTCCCCCTTGTGCACACCTCAGATTCACAGCATAGATAGCAATAGTCAAGGAGGAAGATAACACAGAATGCTTTTCATCTGTAAATTTGTACCTGTTTGGGTTTTTTTTAAAATCTACTAGGAAAATCTGTGTAGCAAACTCATTAATGTATTTTAAAAAATTTTGCACAAAGCAAATTCAGTTGGTGAAACAAAGGCAGATAGATACACAAGGTTATGAGATTCTCCCGCTTCAGGTATTTTATTGGTAGATGCGAAAATAGTAACGAATTACCAGTCACTTTTCTTATTAGCTATTCAAAATCATTAGAGAACATTATTTTCATTATGATCACAGTTTATCATTCATCTTTTACATTGTGTGAAGGAAATGCTCTTCCAAATGTTCCAAAAAAATCCTGTCTATGAACTAAGCAATAAAGGAATACCTAAGAATGTGCCTTTTTTTTTCCCACCACTGATATGTAGTGATTACAGAGAAATGAAAAAGTAAAATAAATCACTGATCTATAATATCCTTTACTTGAGACAGATTGTAAGCGATGACTTTCTCTTTGTCCCACATATGTGTTCCCTTTTGTCTCCGACTGGACTGAAGCTCAAGTCTCTATAGTCTGTCTGTTTATACCTTCAGGCTACAAAGTGACTGGCTTAATGCCTGGACAGTGATGCCAAACTTGAAGTGTCTTCTAGGACTGTTAACTGCAACACACTTGTTTCCAGGGCTGGAGGAATGCTTAAATGCTGCCAAAAGGCAGTGTTTTTCACTTTTTCAGAGGAAAACTACAGGTCTTACATTTTTGCAAACCTATGCTGTAAAAAAGAACTAGAAAACATTTAGGTATCTGCAATCTAACCATTGTTTGTTTTGATGAATACCTGTCTAGGAAACAAAAATATTTCAGCAAATCACCACTGCTTCAGTTACCAGAAAAAGAATGAGTTCTGAGACAAGCAGCACAACAGTCACTTATTAATTTCCCTTGCATGTTGTAAATCTGATGCATTTGACCATGTAAAATTTTACTTATTAATGTGCAAAAGACTTTTCAAAACCAGAGATTGTTCCTACATGAGTCTGATCATTAAAAGTCAAAATTGTACACAGCCATTTTGTTGGAACAGCTTACTTACACCAAGCAGAAGTGGAAGGGCTCCTCGCTTAAAACATTGTCACTTAAAACACTCCAAAAATAGCTCAAGATTTCAGTGGAAATTTAGTTTTCTTTTTGTCATCCAAAGATTAGCTTTTGCTGCTTAAGTCCCCTCCTATTCATCTCTTTTTAAGGTAATTTTTTTTGTTTGCTGTTTGTTTTTTGTTTGTTTTCTTTTGATTCTTTTTCAGACCTCAGTTTCTTTTGAAGTGAAAAGATGTGACCTTTGAGAGCAGGGCTATTTTTTCTTTCAAAATATTATGCTGATAGTACATGTTTGGAGAAAATTTCCAGTAAGATTTCACTGCTAAAAATTTTCTTGATGTTGTAATATAGTTCAAGACTGTCTTCAGAATGATTTACATGATTCTTGGATGCAATTTCCTTTGAAAAAATGAAGAAGCCATACCAGAAAATTATATTTATCTCGAAATCGGTCCTTACTGTTATGTGAACCAAGCTGAGGGAGGAAAGGGGACAGTAGAAGACTGCTGTCTTGCATGGGCAAACACTCAGAAAGGAATGAAAAAAGCAGTGAGGGAATGTATTTCGTCAGAGAACCTTCTCTGGCAGAAAATTAGTGTAGGATCTCACGACTTTGCAATCAGTTGCAGATGTAGGTGGGAATATGTCAAATGAAAAAAACTTGCTTCTTCCCGTACTTTTCCTGTTTTATCTTTGCATAATCCTGTTTTCCTTCAATCCCTTCTTCTGTCATTCTCTCAAACACTTTGGATAATAATTCTTCTCTTGTCCTTTATCTACACTGATGCATTTCTGAGTTCCCTATCAGCAAATAGCTTTCCTCCTTACTGATTCATCCATTTTACTTTTTGCTCAGATAATACAGTACTCTTTACATCTTATTCACTACACTGTTATTTTTCCCAGAGATTCTCTATCTTCTACACCTTCATTCTTTCCTCACTGTCTTGAAGTTTTCAGGAAAGGAATTAAATCAAGAAGAAATATGTGTCTCATTTTTCAGGCCTGTTCCCATTAGTCCATCATCACATGAAGCAGCTGAAGTTCAGGTCAGTTCTAGCTGTGGCTGATTTCTTCTTTGGGGATTCAAAATTGTCCAGAAAATAGAAACTGCATGTCTTCTCTGGACCACATGCAACTCAGCTTCAGAATTAACAGCAAATCTTCAACAGGTTACTCCTTAACATGCGTCAATTATATCACTGGATTTGAAGTGTGTGATAGTAGAGTGGCATTTTTTTTAAAAATAGAACTGTCAGTAAGTTGACACCCTGATCCAAACAAAGATCCAAAAAGGACTGTCTTCTTCAATGACCTCACTCATGTTGTAGACATGTTACTGTCTCTTCAGAAGAATCATAGAATCATAGAATCATAGAATGGCATGGGCTGGAAGGGACCTTAGAGATCATCTAGTCCAACCTCCCTGTCATGGGCAGGGACGCCACCTCTCGGCTAGACCAGGCAGCACACGGGGACCGAGTGGGAATCGAAACCATGAGGTTGGTGTTGTCATTGTTGTCAGAACCACGCTCAAACCACTGAGCTAACTGGCCCCCTAAGAAGCGTTCATGCCCCTCTTTCTCCACAAATGAAAAGACATCATCTTTTCCTCCTATTTTTTATTCTGGTTTTTTTTTTTCTCCTATTTTTCCTCCTAAACACAGGGGTTTTTGGGGGGGGTGCAATAGTGGACCTGTTTATGTCGAAATTTGTAATCAAAGGCATGAAGCTTCAATCCAATTGCCTAAAGTTTGGCAAAATTATCAACAGCTGAGAACAGCTTCAGAACTGGAAGCATTAGCCAGCCTGCACTCTATGTGTTAGTATCTACACCAACTCTAATTACAGTATGTAGCATATGAATTTTATACAAAGCACCATCAGGAGCTATATGACATTCTAGACATCTTTTCTTCAAATCCAGTTATTTCCATATCCTGTCCTTCAGGTATCCACAAATATGACTAAGCAGTCTATTCTGAGCACTCCTGTATTAGCCAAGGCCAAGATGTTTATTATGAAAAAACATTTGTAATATCAAGTTCCTGTCTCCAAATTTTAGTGAATATTTTGGAGAGAAAGGAATCATTGGCCTGTTACTAATGTTTTTGCATTTTTGAATTGTTAGCTAAATTCTTAGGTCTCAGAAGTATTCTGACACATGCCAAGGGTAATGATCTAGGAAAACTGAATAGTGTGATACTGATTAGGCAACTGAAAAAAGATATCACTACTCTGCATGAACCACTACTAAAAGGTTTGATAGTGTACTCAAAGGATTATTCAGAGACAGACATTTTCCAATGGACATTTAAAAGGATAAAAAAATAGGACCAAACAGCTCATAATTTTATAAAACTAGTAGTAAGTTTCCTACTGAAGCAATAATAATAGAAATAAATCTGCCGTCTTGCAATCTCACTCAAGTGGATAACCTTTTCATTGAAGGAAGATGTAAATGGAAAATTATATTTTTTCAGAAGCAGCTGAGTTTCAAAGATAAAAATGAAAAGTGACTTTCCACTTTGGCCATAACCTCATTGGGGTCAATATATTTCCCCACTCCTGCTGTCTGTAATTCAATTGCTACGTAGTTGCCTGCAGCTAACTAGCTGCACAATAGGATAAAAAATCTCATAGAGATAATTGAGTGCCTTGTAAAGGATGGAAGGGTATGGGTAGTATTGTATACTGCAACTGATTTCCCTAATTGTAGACAGAATACTTGCAAACTTTTCTTGATAGTTTCTAGAAGGCTGAGTGAAGGAGCACTGAAGAAAAAGATTAAGACAGAACAGGATAGGATAGGATAGGATAGGATAGGATAGGATAGGATAGGATAGGATAGGATAGGATAGGAAGTAGAAGAAGTAACATCTTCTTAAAACAGAGATGAAGAGGAAAAATTACTGTAAATTAAGAAAAATAATGCTTCAAATATAAGTGGAAGAAAATCTAAATGATCAATGAATTAAGTTTGCCATAATGTAATTATAGTCAACATAAGCTTCTAAAAGTATTAAAACATAACACAGGAATGTCACTAACAGTAAGTTGTATCTTTATTAGTTACGTGAACTTGTCTTTGAAACCCATTAGAAATAATAATTTTACTTCAAATACCCCATTTTCTGTTATCAACACACCTCACATGAGATTCAAAATAATTCTGTAGCAAGTGAATTAACATTATTGCCACATGTAGATTTTGTCTTCCAGCTTCAACATTACCTAACCAGCTCTGTGGGAAAATGTTTCTTTTGAAAGTTGTGTCCCTGTGAGCGTTGTCGTTGACAGTGCTGTTGCATTGCAAAGTAATGAAAGAAAATTATATTGCTGTTTCAGAAATAGTTATTTAGAGTGTAGTTCCAGAGAGGTGTTTTATTATGCCAGGATGACAGTTTAAAAGAAAGCTAGGGGTGCAGAATCTAGGCATTCCCACAACTCATTATCCTGGAAATACATGGATTACCATAGCACGGAAGAAGCAGCTGTATTCAAGAGCAGTCAACAAATCTCTGTGTGAATAGTTACTGTGAGAGACTTGAAATGAGGAAAGTTGAAAGCAACTTTTGTACTGCTCAAAGACTCATTCAGGCATGTAGGGGGTGAAGCTTCATCTCCCCAGTTTAATAAACTGGTTCATTTTTAATTAAGCAATAACGTATAGCAGGGTATAAACTGTACTGCATTAATTCAGTCAGTGTGCTGCTACAAGCCATGAGCCTGAAGGATAAGTCACCATCAAAGCTACTAGACATGAATTACCACCACTGAGTTTTCATTTTGGCGTGTCTTACGGCCACTGTAAAAATGTTATTATTTTGAAAATACTTAAAAAGTTAACTAAAGGTGTGCACAAATTAAGTTTTGTTTTCAGCTATGCCCAGTTTATTCTATTTTTTAAAGTCTATTCACCTCTCCCTGCACAAAACCCATTTACAATTACATAAGTGGCAATAGGGGAAGGGAATAACTGTTGTTTTCCATTCTGCAATTCGGCAGCTTCAGTTCCTTTCTCAAGGGTTTATATGCATGTGAAATAAAAACATTAGTGATTAGATAAGAGTTTAGATAAGTCTTGGAAGCAGAAAATTCCTGGTTCTAAGTAGGAGATCAGATTCTTTTTCCTGTTCTGCTGCTGTAAATACCAAATAAATCATTCACAGCACAACAGAAGAGGTCCCTTTACTTCAGGGAGATGCTCTGTATTCAAGTAACAGAACATTCTGTACTAATGACTCTGACTAGAATACAGTGGATTTCACAGAGCATTTACCTGCTCCTTGTCTCTTCACCTGTTGGAGTTTTAATGTGTGACACATAGTGTAACCACAAACAAGCTCTCCAAGGTGTGCCATACAAGAGCTCCCACCATCCCCATTCTGAATTTGATCTCAGTTAGCTTTAGTGCAACAGTACTGCAGTCCCATCATCGTGCGAGAAAAATGAAAATCAGTACTTGATAACATAGAGGAAGACATAATGTCCTTAGTATTTTTTCAGAAAAATCCTTATGTTTTACCTTAAAAGACATGTTTTACTAAACCCAGAAATTTGGCAAAAATATACTAGTAGGGCAAACAAAAATGTTAAGTAAACCTTTAGATGTCTTTCATCTATTCTTAAAAGTTTTATACTAGTTATAGCTCCTTTCATTACTGTTCTTCTGTTCCTTCTGTCATTTTAAAAATGATTAGTATCCAGTGAAAAAATTTCAAGCTTATTCTTCATTTTGAAGAGGGCATGTTAGCATTGCGACAGGCCTTAATAAAATAAATTGGCAGTAAGTTCTGTGTGTATTACCATCAGAAGTCAATTTCTGTAATAGTACAAGACCAACTGTATGGAATATCCTGCAACTGGAGCATACTGTATGATGAGATTTCTTTATGCTAGTGAAAACCAATTAACACACAATAGGATATGATACAATGAAAACACTCCATCTTGTAACAAAGTAACTACTGCATCTTTTCCAAACATTGTTTCAGGATTTTCTTTTCCATATGGTTTATGAAAGAAAGTCATCATCAGTGTTGAGTTGCTATGTCTGCCAAAAGTGCTCTTTGATAAGTAGTAATTCAAGGAGCAAATAAGTTTTCACATATGATTAACTGATAGAAAGACCATGTGAAATTGGAAAATGTTATTATTCATGAATATTTATTGTCTGTGAATATATTATTGCTGTTAGTTTTCTATAAAGTACTATTTTAGAGATACTTGTGAGAGATAGATATAATTTTTATTAATAGTGTGAAAGTGTAGAAAACATTGTCGAAGTGCAGCAATGTCTACTGGCAGTACCAAGGTTTCGTGTGGCCTGAAAACTGTACCTCATGTGGTGCTCTCTCAGAGGTTAAGTAATCCATTTTATCTTCACACGAGTCAGGAGCAACTAGAAGTTGGAACATCATTAAGGTAAGAGCATTTATGTGCTCTCTCATGATCACCTGGACTGGAAGTGTCACTCCAGTGACAGTTTTGTCACTCCATATTTAAACAAAAATATGTTGGTTTGAGCTAAAATCTAAACATGATTTGTAAAGAAGGCATATAAGCAGACAAAAAAAAGTACTCAGCTAAATATGTTGAACATATCATCTTCTTTTTCATCATTGTTAGTGGAGATATTTTAGACACTAGAAACAGAAGAGTTAAAGAAAAAGCCTTAAAGAAATAAGTTGCAATATATTTATTTGAAGAACAGGTTTGTATCTCTGGTTTGTATCTTTAGTTTGTATCTCACTCTAAGATGGTTTTATCAAATACATTTGCCAGTGGTTGGACTTGGTTTCTGAGTTTGAGAAGCATAATAACATGTAGAAAAACAGGTGTTGATAACCGGCCTCATCACGATAGTGATCCAAATGGATATCTGGAAAGCCAGACCTTCTTTTTATTATCCGTGGTCATTTTATGCTTGACATAGAATAAAATGTTTATGAAAGGATGTTAGATTCATCGTACCTTGTGACATTAAGAAGAGAAAAGTAGGGGGGAATGAGATAGAATTGGACACAAAGTAAAACTTTCAGATTTCTGAAGCAGTCATGCGAATTTTGAAGGTGCAGAGAGTTTAATGTGGCAGAGATCGTTCACAGACTCTTCACAGTCAAATTGGCCAATGCATGCAGCATAGTACACTTCTGTAAGGCTGCAGAATAGCCACATTAACATCCCAATGTCTTTATAAAAAACCTGCAAAATTATTCACTTACCATGCATATTGAATATTAATGACATTTAATACAGCAGTTTATTAACCTTTTACATTAGTGGTCAGAAATGAAACACGCTGGGAACAAATGCATGACAGAAGGGAAAAATGTTTCTGACGGCTGTTGGGCTCCATTTGACAGTTAATAAAAACCATCAAGTCCATATTATGTTAGATTAACCAAGATCTGGATTCCACTTGACAAGTCATTATTATTAAAGGCAAGTGGAGGGTATTTTCAAATACACCCTGGAGTGATGCATGTTAAAATATGTGTGGCAAACTCTTGAATGTCAAGGACGTTTTGTGCAGTGTATAATGGAAAACTGCATGTAATGTGCAGTTTGGGTACTATTTTATGTACCTCTGAAGACCTCAAAGCATCACAATGAATGTTTTATTGAAAGCTGTCGTATTTGGTGCTGGGACCAACTGTATTGTTGCTATTTATGGACAGCCACCAGTTTGGCAGCTCAGTGCTTCTGCTAAAGAAAAAAAAAAGAGCAGAATATGACTAAGTGGCCCATCTTTGCATTTCTGCTTTCTGTTCATTTCATCACCTGTGTTATTCCAGTGTTAATTTAGGACTGTGACTTCAATGTTAATGTCCTTTTTTAAAAAAAATACACCTAAAGCTTTCTAATTTTTTGGTCTCGGTGTTCTACAAAGACACTATTTTCCAAAAGGCCAGTGGTCTCGTCATCCATTTGCTTGTCTGTCTCTAGGTTTTGCTTTACTGAAATGAGTTATTTTTATTTTACCATTCCTTTCCAATACTGTTTAAAGTCAAGATAGTATTTAGGGAGGTATTTCTTGGTGTATCTAAAATAAAGAGAAGCTTTTTAGTCATTGTCTTTAACAGAGAATGTCCTTCGTATTCTTTGGAAAAGTTCTGTTTTATCAAAGGAAGAGTATTACCCCCGATGTAATTTTTGCTGCTTGTCCTTAAAGTAAGTTTGCAACATATGATCTCTTATCATGTGCCCACTGCTTCTGACTCTCTCAGGATAAAAGTAAGCTAATTCCTCAGTAAGTGGTAAGATAGTAAAGGAAAAAAAATCCACAAAGATTATTCTACAACACAACAGCATGTGATGCAAATTTTTATATTATTCAGTTTCCTTTTCAATTCCACATGTTTTAACCTTTATTAGTTTCAAAATCACTGTGATCTACCAATGATTGTCAGGAGACGATTCCCATTTTTGAATGAACTTTTGTACTTTTGGCGTCAAATATTGTCAGTGTATACATGGACAAGGACATACGGAACTTTAAAAAGTGATGAGCAGAAAAAGACCACAAGTGAAAATGATTGTTAATTAATATGTGTCTGGTAGCTTCTAGGATATGTGCTTGCTAGAAGGAATAAAGGTGGCAAGGAAGAGCACAGGAAAGTGCTTCATCGGTGTGAAAAATATAAGAGAGTAATGTCAATTTTTCAATATGTCTATGGCTAATTCTTGCTTTTATCCCACCTTTTATCATGTCTAGAGGTGGACCATTAAAAGGACATTAATATTATTCTTTTTTGTGTATGATACTGTCGTCATATCTAAGTTTAGATTATCTCCTGCAATTTGCCACAAATTCTACAGAGCTGTAATAAAAAGCTTATTGATCTCTGCTATCATCAGGAAAAGATCACCTTAACTTTGTAATGGAAGATGATTTAAAAATATATTCCAATTCTTTATGCTCACTATTGTGATAACAAAGTAGTTACTTTACTACACTTATTCTATTCAGCTTAGAATTTACAGAAATCCTATCTATGATGCAATTTGTACTGATAGGAAAAAGTACCACAGTGAATGGCAGCTCTTCTTGAGTGAATTTATTCATTGAAATTTAATTTGGTATATAAAAGACAACGTCACATGCAAAGTGGTATCACACTTCACACAGAGTTCTCATAGAATTGGTGGAAATGCTGGGGAGTAAGCGGTCTAGGTTCTCCTAATGAGCAAGCCTTGTAGGTCTAAATTTCTCATTCTATGAACAAGGTCAGTGGAGCTTCTTTGCTCTGACAGCTCTTAAAAATAACCGTTATCAGCCAGTCTTAATGACTTTTACTGAAATCTGTCTTTGCTGTTGCTCAGGTCTAGGAAAGAACTAAATGACATACTGGGAGTGCTGGATACTCAGTCTTGCCTTTGTAACTTGCTTTTCAATTTTTTAGAATTTTCTGAAACAACATGTAACATTGTAATTTATTACTATTCCTAGGAATAGAATGTTCACATACATATTGACATAATAAAAACTGTTTAGAAAGAAGATTTATAATTACCTACCAGATAATCTTTATCAGTCCATAAAAATGATTTTCCAGGCTGTGGGAACAGGCACAGAGAGACAAACCATACACCTCCCATAATGGCTCATGATAAGAATCTTAGAGAAAAAAAATACAAAGCAGAGAGAAAGTCTAGAGAGATCACTCTTCTGAATTTCGTCAACCAATCTGTTAGGAGTGTTGTCAGTAATAGGGTTCATCTTGACAGTTGTGTTTTATGTCAAAGGATCTACTCATCATGAAGTTGTTTAATCCATTTTATTTCATACTTCATAATGTCAGTAGCCAGATCTCTATTTATAAAGAGTATGCAAAAACAAAACAAGACCTTTTGTTTTCAAACCACTGACAGAATTATCTCTTTTATCCTAGCTTCTCTGTTATGAAAAGTAGGAAGGAATCATTCCTTATCCATCTTTTCTTGTTACACATGGTTTTATATGCTTTTCAAAAATCCTCCTAGGTTGCCGTTTTCTGGGCTAAAGAAAATTTCACCTGTGGAATCTGTACTGTGCTTCTAATTGACTGCCTTGTCCTTCTTTGTACCTTGCTTTTTCTACTGCATTGTGTTTAACAGGAGGTGACCAGCATTAGGTACGGCTTTTGAGTGTGAGCACAGCATAAATTTGTAAGTGAATAGTGGCAATTTGGTTTTGGATTCCTTCATAACTATTCCTAACATTCTTCATGGTTTTTGTTTAGCTTTCAGCGTTACTTTTATCATGGACCTATAGAGAAAAACTTCAAACCTGTGGCGGGTTAGGTCCTAAATAGCTGATATAGCCCTACCCTATTAGTTTATGTATATAGCCAATTATTTTGTTGTTGTTTTTTTTTAATGTGCAGTTCTTTTTGTTTGCTGGTGTTGATTTTAAGATGCCGTTTTGTTGACCACTATCATGAAATACTATGTAATAATATTTTTTTACAGGTTTATTTTAAAATTATTTTAAAATTTGTATTATTACACATAATTTTCTATCATTAGAAAATATTTAAATGTCAGCATTCCTGGCTTATTCTGGATCACTTAGATTTCTCAAGTTTCACTACAAATATTTTTGATATTCCAATGGTAATATATTTTACACATAAATACTGACTAAGTGTGACCTTTTTTTTTTCTGTTCTGTTTCTTCTATATGAGCAGTTATTAATTCATAAGGAAATTCCTTGTTAATCGATGGTGCTACAATTTCTTAAAGACTTTTTATCATGGGACATTTGAATATTTTTGAAAAGCTGTGGATTTTATGAATATTTCTAAATTGTTAGATGTGGAATATTTCCATTTTTTTTCATCTGCATACTAGCCAGATAACATGGAGATATTTTTGTGAGACATCAAGGTACTCTTTACATGTTCAAGATATTTTGATTTAACATAAACAACTTCCTGATGAGTCACGTTTTCAAAGGATTTGCATATATTATTTTATTTTCCAAACTATGATAATTTTTATGTGCATAATTACAAAATGTTAATAAGACTTTGAAATATACTGCTTTCAGGTAGAGATTAGCTCCTTTCTCTTGGATGCTCCATCTGAACCTCAGAGAGTAGGTGTTTTTTGTCATGACATTGCTCAAAGGACATGTAGGTCCCAATGAATTAATCACGTGTTTTGAAAAAAAAAACAGAACAAAAATTCATTAAGTACACCGAGGGCTGAAAAGTTACTCTTTTGAGCCCTGCCCAATGCTAAACCAATGTAGAATTTTTTGTATACCTTCTCTTTGAACTTTGAGTCCCTGGCATGTTTTTTCTTGTCTAACATGTTACGCTTTAAGGTTGATAAAGAGCCACACAGTTGTCATAAGGGTTCAATATGCAAGAGCTCCACACATAAAAGAAGATTACCAGAACTGGACAGGAGATTTGTGCTAAATCTTTACATTTAATGAAAAATGTAAATCAAATATAACAATGTCTCACGGCTGTCATCATTAATTACAACTACAGTGTGAATAGCTAGTATCCTACTCAAATAACATGCAAGAAAGATGTCTTGATACTATACCAGGATTCTGTCTGTGTGCTGTATGAAGTGGTCTGTAATTTAAAGCATTCTGTTGTAAAAATTGTGCAGAATATTTTGTCTTATCAAATGTGCAATCTACTTCTGGTATATACGTTTCCATACAAATTTTCTAGACATTTAATAATATAAACAGGATAAATTAGTAGGTATTCTGGAGATCTTTACTCCCTGAAAAGTTTATAATTTGTAATTTTCCTATAAATTATACACTTATCAAACTTCTTTGTTTTGGATGTTCCTATTAGTACTTCAGATATAACAAACTGTAGCTGATTATTTTTCTATTACACTGGTGTGGGGTTTTTTAATCTCTTAACCAGTCATGGATTCATGTAATTGCAATTCTTTATTTTAACATAACAGAGCATTTTCAATATATACCATTGATCAATCAACTTTATTACTTTTAGAATCTGTTTCATAAATGTACTATTCTCTATTCCCAATCTATTTTCTAAACCTTTTTTTTTTACACCATGTTGTATAAAGGACATCTTTTTCAACATCTACGACGTCATCAAAAAATTTGAAAATTACTGTCTAGTTATACATTTGCATATATTTACACATCTGGACACACAGATTATATATCTATAATTAAATGTGAATTTATATTCTGTTAACATTATTACAGTTTATTTCATAAGCATAAATAGTGTCTAATCTATTTCCATTTATGTCCAGATCTCTTTTCAGGAGGACAGTACTGACCATTCATATAATTTCTCTTTCCATTTTTAAATATTTTTTAGAAATAAAAGCTTAATTACAGAAGGATACACACATGCTATTTTTCTTGGAAGTTAGCAAAGCACCCTCATTCTTTACTTGTTATTTATTGTCATAAAGTTTAATATTTTCTTACTTCATTTCAAAATATTAATTTTGTCTTTCATGTCTCAGCCATAGTATGCAAAATTATTAAAAGGAAATATCCATGGGAAACTAGGTACAGACACAGGCAAATATTTTACTTTTCACTGTTCTGTATCTGGACCATCTACAAAGGATCAAAAATGGCCATAGTATCCTAAGGCTTTTAACTGGGAGACAGAAATGTCAGCTTTCTCTAATAGCACAATTCAGAAAATATTTATCTTTGCTCCATGAAACCATATATTTACCAATTTGCAGTGTTTACACATGGGATCATCCATTTATTTTTCATATCTATTGTTCTGGGGGTTGGACCAGATGATCTCTAGAGGTACCTTTCAACCCTGAACATTCTGTGATTCTGTGCGTGATTCTGTAATACTTATATTTATCATGATAAAGGACCTTACATATTAGCAGTGGTTTGATGCTGACATCAGATAAAAAGGAATGGTGTCCTACTAACAAGTTTAACAGTAAGATTGTGTTAAAATAACTCACTTGCCCGTCCTTCAAACTATCCTTGCTGTCCCTTAGATTTTCCGTAGTCTTAGATTTGACTGAGCTGCTGCAGTTGTGTGCACTTCTATTAAACACCTTATTTCTTCAAGTTATTCATTCAGTACTGACCTTTGTAATAAAACTCTTACGATGAGAAATGCAGCACATATTGAAATTATAGAGCTGTTATTCGTAACACTTCAGTTATTTGGAGATTTTTAAGGAGCATAATAGCTCTTAGATGGTGCAGCATGGTTAAACAACACACAACACAGAAATATAAGGGAAAAAATGAAAGAAATAATTTTCTTTAAGGATGATAAAATAATATTTTACTTCCATTAAATTAAAATGCAGATGTAACAGTCTTGAACTTTACAGTCATTATAAATAGGGTAAGAACCAGGGTAAATATAAAGGAATAGAAACATAAAGAAGTGTCAATAAAAAAATAACCAGAAAAAGTTTTAAGATTGAGTTCTAGACTTTTTTTCATTCTATGGTTAAAAGAATGGCAATTGCATGGTAGAAATATACTGATTAATTTGGCATAATCAGTATTCACAAGATGTTGAATAATAACCCACTCTAAGCCTCATTAAAATTCTTTTAATGACAGAAAAAGAATTGCAGTTCCTTCTACAATTTAAAGGACTTCATTAAAATATATGTTATGTATTTTTTTAATCCCTTCAAGAAATAATTTTGATAAAAGCATTTATGTCAACATTTAATCTCTGATATTGAGTTTTCTTAATCAGCAATCCATTCTGAAAAATCAGGGAGAGAAGCATAAGGCCAGAACAGAATGTAAAAGTATGAAAATATTTCTAGATCAGTATGAAACTAGATACCACATGAAGCACATGAAGATCCTTGCTTTTGAACTCAATAGTACTGATGACATTTAATTTGTACCCTCTATGCGAGTTGAGCATTCCTTCTATGCTCTCTTTCAAGTAGGACTACATGTGAGAATAAATGTAAATCATGACTCTATATACTGCACGCTAAAAAACACCGGAGAACAGTGATAATATGATGTAAAAGCAGACTTTTAAGATTCAAGCTAAACATTAGTGTTAACATGTACATTTATTTTATAGACATAGCAAGATTTTCCTAGTCTTTAAAATTGGGGGGAAAACAGTGTGACAAAAGAGCTAAGGTCTTTCTAATATAGTTCTTCAGCCGAAATTGGCTGAAACTTTGAAAAATTATTATTGAGGCAAATAGTTTATTTTCATCTTGAAGCTGTTTGATTTACAATTTCCTGTATGTATAGAAAAATATTAATTTAAATATTTACACTTAAAATTCATTTATCACACAATAGTCAAGACCAAAACACAGAGGTGAACAGTGGCCAGTTTTCATGGATCTCCTTCACATGTTCCAGGTAAGAGAACAGCTTTGTCTAGAGTAGGATACATACCAACTAAGAGATTTTATGTATTCAGTTTTGGGGGTGTTTGTAGGTAATTTGAAATCATTGCCCTGAACATTGTCTCTAGAAAATAGGGAAAACCTTTCAAATAACTTCATATCAAGATGCAGAGATAGAAATGCTGACTTAAGCTCAGCAGTGGGATGAGGAGATAAAAGCATGCTAAATTCAAAGTTACCTGCTAGCTGCAGTTAATTTACAGAATTAGTGTTCTGTTTCATAGTCAGAAACAATTAGTCAGAGATAAGAGAGTCACAGTGATTAGTTTTTTGGGTTTTTTTCAGTTCAATAGTTGCCATATAAATTCTATCTACAAATGACATTTAAGTTTCAGAGCACCATCAGTAGCCTAGTTTGATTTGTAACTCTGGTAGTGTAAGAGAAATAGACTGGGACTTCTAAGAGAACATTTCAAGCTTCCAGCTTCCTGCCATGCCTTTAGCTTTTTTGATGTGGCACCAGAATTGCTGTAGATTGTCCTTACTTACTTATCAATGCAAGTAGTTCTCCTGGTTTTGACTTGACACAAGATATCAAGAATGAAGGCCTGTGACAGACAAGCCTTCCTCAGTTTTACACACTTGGTTACACTGTTCCACCGTAGACACCTTTTATCTTTATTTGCCAGAAATTTTCACCACCTGAAAATTTCTTACTGTGTAACTACTGCCACTGTGTAGTCACTGAGGATGGATTCTTTGTTGCTTTTGCCAGCGCATTGAGCACTTGCTGGGAGAACATACGCTGTGTGGTGGATATGACAGGAATTACTCGGAGCTAAAGAACGTGACAAATATTGGCTTCGTTCAGATCCTGCTGAGCGGAAAAGGCAGTAGCACTTGCTTTGGTACCTGACATTATAGTAAGCTGTGTGCTAAGTAAGGTAAAATACCTTATTGTTACCTGTATTAATGCTGTTAAAGTAGTATTTCTAAAAATATGAAAGAAAAGAATGTTAATTTAACAACTAAACACTCAGAAGTTAGTTAAGCAGGTATAACAAGATAAAAGACTTCAAAGTTTCCATGAGAGTGAAGGAAGCTATCCCATTTCAGAAAATTTTCTAGGCATAATGCTAAAAAGAACCATGTTGAATGCTCTGAGAAAATAGATGTTAGTCACTGCTAACAACACAATAAGGTATGAAAGATCTCTTATTTATACTCATTTTTCATAATATTTACATGAAGAAGGAGGAAGACAGCAGGGAATAACAGATAAAATTGTGCCAACAACCAAAATATCTCGACTGTCTCTGAGAAAAAGATATGTTTGTTGCAGCACGTTCCTTTGTTCAGCAGACCATACAAGGCTGTAAATGCAGAAACACATAACATGTCAGCTGAAGAAAACCTTCTACAAGCTTTTGACTTGATGAAAAAGCCAAACACTTTTTTGATTTTTAATTAAAAAAAAATATTAATGCCAGCTTTCTGGTTTCTGAAATCTTCTGACTTGTGATGGCAATTTCCAGGTGATGTCACACACTAAAAGCAAAAATGGAATCCAGGTGGACTGCATAGGATCCAAATCTAATCCAGCAGACAACTGCATGTCATCAGGAATGCATAGGCACAGAACAGCAAACAATTCCAACAGTTTCTGGCCAGAGCTCCTTAACAGTACTCTTTTCTGCAGCTTCCCTCTCCGGAAGAAACACTCATTAGAATAGGAGTATTAGAATGTTGATCCATTTAGCCCCGTGAATATCTTATTACCAGTGTTTCAGCATGTCTGGTGCTGTTACACAAACCTACTGTGCTCCACTGAGATACGGCCACACTGACACCTGATGGCAGCTGGACTATTCCTTCTGATTGTGCCGTGCCCTGGAGTTTTACCTGACTCAGCCATGGTTGTTTCCTCCCGATTTCCAGGTGATGCAGCCTGCCATAGATTTCAAAGAGGGACATAAATCTGTATTCTCATACCCTCATATCTGTAGTGTGGTGGGACCTCTGGCACTGGCAGGAAATCATAGGACCTATGGAGGAGGTAACTTTGGCTGGAATCGCCTCTGGGCCCAAGGCTATCATTTCTGGTCTCCCATGTCTGCAAAGTGGAGAGATCTAGATTCATAAGTGCTAGTGTCTTGGCCTATAACATTAGCCTATGCTACAGGTTTCAACAAAGTGCATGCTGTCATTATTCATTATAGACTTTCTAAATGTGTCTTCTTTTATTTTTAGATCCTTTCAATTTTTGAATGATCTTCAAGATTATTTTTAGTTTGAGTGGTCCAAATGATGAATGAGTGACCAAGAAAAGTAAGGTAGGAGTCTCCTAAGCTTTTCTTATTTCAAGGTGGAAAGAATTATTTATTCATTGTCTGTATGTGACCTGATCACAACCTGAAAAGTGAGCTAGGTAGCACAGCACCTAATGCCCAAGACTGAGTATAGAACTATAATTACTTGCATTTCAACAAATTCAAGAATGCAGCAAAGACATTAAAACTAATTAGTATCTGTTAGTGACTGAAAAGTCATT
The DNA here is from genome assembly GCF_000703405.1 of Apaloderma vittatum. Classification (NCBI taxonomy): domain Eukaryota; kingdom Metazoa; phylum Chordata; class Aves; order Trogoniformes; family Trogonidae; genus Apaloderma; species Apaloderma vittatum. Next base: position 20,520 of record NW_009727721.1, read on the forward strand.
ACTGATTTGCCTACTATGGGAAAACTGGGACAGTTAGAGGACAACCAATACACTTTTTATATAGACACTCTTGATCAATCAATAAAGTATTGATAATATTTTCCATAGCCACAGGTGAATTAGTAATAGTTTTTAATCATCTGAAAACATTTAAATAAACCCAATATGAAGACGCTGAATTTTTAAAACAAGGAACAATTTTCAGTACTAAATATTATATTAGACAAACAAATGTAGCTAAAGAAGAAAAATATTTCAAAAAGTTACCTCCGCCCCAACAAAACCTCTGTATTTCTATTCTAAGACAGCAGCAGTTTCAGCTGGCTGAAAATAGTTTTTCTAACTGTGACCCAGATGTACTATTTTTGAGATATATTATTTTTTCTTTCTTTTGTTTTTCATCTTTTTTTTCCTTTTCTCTTATTTTTGATTTCTGTTTTTCTTTCTTCTCCTGCTTGTTATTTCTTCTTACTTTTCTTTTTCATTTTATTTTTTATTTTTTACTTGGAGGGTTGGGAATGGGAAGTGATGGTATCAAAAACAATGTGGCATTTTGATGTACCAAATGTCCCACTGAATGTGACATTGGGAATGTAGTTTCAGTTTGGTAGCAGGAAGTACGAGGGTTTCCTGATTGCACAGAACTTACAAGAGAATTTAAAAACCAACCCTCATGTACCACAAGAAAATCTCAAACTGTATTTTTCACAGTAGACCAAGAGCCAGAGTCTCATAGGTATATATTAAAATGACAAATCTAATAGAAACACAGAAATAACAGCTAATACTTAAAAGTGTTACCTGTAAGTTCTGAATTATTATAATATAGTGCAAGGTTTTAATACATTTGTATAGATATGTGTGCACACATACATTTCCATACCTGTATATAATTAACACAGTTTAAACTCTCATCATTTTCTTTATGCAGGTATACATTTCTGAACAGTAGAAATCAATGGAGATACTTTTGGAAATAAACACTCATGCTGCCATAGTTCTTTTAAGAATTATATCCTCTATGACAATCAGTCTTCAAACCTGCATTTGTATTTATTATTTTTCTTTTAACTTTCGATATTTTCTTCTGTTGACTGTTTTTCGACTAGAAAAAATCTCATAGCTGTTTATGAAATCCAGATAATTATGATATTACTCATCTTTTTACTCAATGCTTGTTCAATTCTTAAAAATTCTGATTTTCTTGGTGTGTGACAAATGAGAAACACTGTTCTTTGGAATGCTTCATCTTAGAAGGATTTAAATCCTTACTTTATTTTGTGCCTGAGATTAACACACACTTTAAAAACTGTATGCCTCCCTCTACTATTGTTCCTTTGGGCTTCTGCATGTGAACACTGAAATTGTGTAATGAAATTGTGTAATGTACAAAGAATCATTTATCAGATTTAAGCACAGAGTAGCTTCCAAATGCTATTATAAAAGAAATAGGGTCACTACCATAAACTCTAAGGCCTTATTTGATTTTTCAATAGCTCTATATTTAATCTTATTGTTGAAAATTTTTTGCCTATGCTTTCTGATTATTGTAAAGGATATATGCCTGCCCTCTTGAGGTTATATTTTTTATCTATTGTGCCATTTTTCCTTTTTCTGCCATGGTCATCTGAGAACTTAAATCAAGGAACAGATTGCCACATTTTCAAGTCTTTTTTCCCCATCGATCTGAATCCCTTTTTCCCTGCAGTTAAGGAGAACTGCAGATTATCTATTGGCACTTAAACCCTCCAAAAAGCTCCCAATACATTTATTCTCATTAACAGTTGCCTCTATATTCTCATTATTAGAGATGACCCACTAGGGAACCTTTCCCTCCAACTGGCAAGTTCAGTGAGAAAAAAATGTCAGTTTTATCATTTTTATTCTGAACTCTAGTCATTTTATTTATGAATAGTTCCCACAGAAGTCATTTACAAATGGTATTGCCTATAGGACATGTATCCCACTGCTGGTTTTTAAGTCTCACAAATGACTTAAAGGGATCCTATTTTTACTGCCTTTCCCAGCAATTTTCATATCAAACATTCGCAAAGTGCAGGCAAAAATGTATTTAAACAGTTTGTCTCCTGCCAGCTCAACTTCAGTTGTGAGAACTAAGCTGCAGTTCCTTTTTATTTGTTTGTATTCACTAGTAGTAAAGTCTTAACAGTTTTACACTACAATCTGTTTCCTAAATTTAATCATCATGTCAATGTTTATGGATTTCAAAGTGGTACTGACGTCCCTATTGTTCTAACAGTGTGCTTATATCCTTGTACGCAAGTCTTTCATAGACAGATTTTATTCTACTTCTTAAGCTTGACACTATGAAGTACTTTATTAAACAGAAAGAAATAAAACTAAGGAAAGGTAAGGAAGAAGTCCCAGAAGCTTCTGTACTAACCCCTAATCCAGCAGAAAGAAAACAGATGCACTGGCTGGGCCATTCAAAGCACCGCAGCTGATGGCGCCTCTGAGCAGATAAGCAGGAATATAGCTACAGACTCCTAGCCAACATACAATTAGCAACACAACATTAAGAGCTCCACCTCTATCTGAAATTATGTTTCAGTTAATCAATGAATTCAAATGTTATTGAAATGTGAGAATGAGGGTGCAGGCAGACTATGTTACTGGATAGGTCTTACTTACATCCCAAATCAGGTTCTAGAAATGGTAAAAGTGTTCAGTGAAAATAATTAAGAATAAGACAATCTCCCCCAAAAGGTGAATGTGCTTGAATTGAAGAAAATAGTGATACTCTATTGCATGAAGATAGCAAAGAGAAAGAAATGTATTGATGTCTACTTGAGTAATATGACTTAGTCTGAGTCTGCTAGAAACATATTTTATCACCTAGGTATCTCTTAAGGGTCCAGTACTCTTTAGAAAGAAAGTAAAATTCCTACCATTCTTCTTCAAAATCTGTAATAATGGTACTCTATGAAAAGTAATGGTACTTTCTGAAAATAGAGGAAATGTGTATAGGCAGTCTTAACAAAAGAAATATAGCATATCATATGCTGTTTTTTCATAAGGATATGATCCGTTTCCACGTTTCACTAAATCAGAGGGTTCAGGATTATTTGAGGGATAATTAAAACAAAATAAGCAACAAAATGAATAAACAACTAAGAGCAGAAAAGCCCTTTGTGCTTTCTATATCCATTACTTTTTCTTATAATAACGTTTTCTACAATTAACCATAAGACCAAGTGGTTAGCACTCTCTATTCAAATCTGAGGGAAAAGAAAAAGAAAAAAAAAGATCTCTCTAAACAATCCCTGCACCTTTTTTTTTGGTCTTTTTAGGACCTTGTCTTAGTTTCGATACAAAGATGTGTTTCTTCTCTCTAAAATTAAGTCCTCACCTTCCTTGTATATCTGCTAAGTCTATCTAGTCTCAGTTGTAGTAGATTACCTCCTGACAGCAGAATTTCATTGAGCTGGCTCTGAAAGCTCCAACAGAGATAACAGAAAACATCAGTTTGACTAAAAGAGATCTTTTCTCAGGTTGCCAGCTGGGGAAGGGAATACATCCTGGCTTCACAGAGATCTACAGGGGCCACTGAATGCCCTATAAAACCCCCAACAGTCTTCTGTTCTGAAGAATTTACGGTTAAAAAATCAAAGTGAAAGTCAACGTAAATATTTAAACTCGTAAGTTTATGCACCTACATCTAAGTTCTCACGTGTGCGCAAGGCATCTAAACTCCTATTATAGTTTTTGCCAATCTATTTTCCAATGTTTTGAGCTTCTTCTGGACAATGGAAATAAGCCATCTACTGGTGAGACTACATTTTAAGTACCCTTCAGAGCCACTACACAGAGGATATAACTTCTTATAGCCCCTGTTAACAACATGTTGACCATTTTGCTAGAACTATAATAGTCTATGCTTTTAATTCTGGAGTTCATTGGTTCAATTCCTACTATGTCAGCCAAAAGAGCAGCTGCCATATTTGTACTGAGTAATATACTTCATGAATTTGAGACACAAGCTAAAATTCAGAGAGATTACTGATACAACAACCCTGTATAACTCAATTTAATATTACATAAACTCAGTTTACTTAAAAGGCAATGAATTATTTGCAGACTTTCTAATTAACTGTTAATTTCTAGTATGTGTGTAGCGGGAGAGTATATTATATGTAGTTCTAAAGTATAGCATCTATCAAATGGGAGGAGAGCATATAGGGTGAATAGGATGCAGACCCAATCTTTGTGAAAACTCAAGTCAAACTTCTGTGAAAATTTTTACTTCAATCTTCTCTCAGTACTCGTATTTCCTGGATTAACAAAGAAATAAAATTTGTAATCTGGTTCTGTCCCGGTTTGAACTAAATAGCACCAATTCTGTTCAGTGATTTCACTTTTCAGCTCAGTCTTTTCTGAGAGTCTGCACTTTCTGAAGTTAGCAGTATGTTTTTGCAGACAGTGACTGCCTGAAGTTTGTAGATACTGCTAAGGATTGGTACACAGTTAAGCTCTTGCTCATACTTCTGTAGTAGCCAAGGCCACTGTGGGATCCTGTGTGCCACACTGGGGATGCTGGGAAGAAAAAGGAATTACAAGGAAGTAAAAGGTTACACTTCCAGGGAGTAATGGACAGCACGGGTGACCAACATCCATTCCATATATGTCATATTCAGTATAAAACTGAGGGATCACAGAGGTTAAGCACTTTTTTCTACTTCCTTCTTCAACGACCAGTGTTTGAGGAGGACTCTGTCTGATCTCTTGCTTTTGATCCCAATCCTGAGTTCCCAGCTCCTGTTATCCAGTTCCCATCTGCCACTGAGCCTGTTTTAGTTTTCTTTTCCAGTGTGTCTCTGCCTTTTTCCCTTCCCCTTTTGGGGAGAGAGAGGGGTTAGAGAACATCTGTCAATGTTCAGTGGCTGGCCTAGCTCTTAACTCTCAAAAAGATCCTAACTAAGTCTGAAATATGTTAGGAAGGTTAAGGTCTAACATTAACCCTTTTTTAAGGTCTAACATTAACCCTTAACATTATTCAATCTCAATCAACTTTGTCCTTAACCTGGTGAGATTCATCCAGCCTTAATCAAAAAAAGCCTTTACACTAAGCAAAAGGATAGTCTTGTATAAGAATTGCAGAACTGTATTTTTCAACGAGGACACAGAGAGTAAGATTACCTCAAGCATTTACAGAAACAAGCTATCTTAATGGAGCTAAGCCTATGATACACTCTGAAAAAGAATACCAAGCTTTTAGAAAGATTTGTGAAATTAAAGAAACCTGTACGTATGCTTAGTAATTATATCATATATATTATTTGCACATATCTTTATAATGTTTTGCCTATAAAAGTTTTATCAATTGATATGTTTAATATTATTTTATACTCGGTAGTTAAACAAAACAATCACTTCTTCATAACATTCTACAGTATTTCACATTGAATTCTAATTACACAGTTAGAACACTACTGCACTCTTTTATGAGGCCATAATTTTCTTCCAGAATAGATAAAATATAAGACCAAGGGACAAATAGGCCCGCATAATGAAGGGATAAAAAGTATTTCATCATAAAACAGTGCAGAGGGATTGGTGTCTCTGCTACACTGAGAGGTTGTGTCTTTTAATAAAGTATATCCCTGACCATGCTGGGTCCTTTGTTTCTGACTCCATAATAAGATGACCTACATATATCCTGTCACAGCTTTGGTGCAAATGTTGGGCAGTTACCAGGACACTGTGTTCTGTATTCTTTCTATCTGAAAAAGAAAGCTTAAGATCCTGCACACTTGTTTGACTTTTTTCTCCACTAGTTTCAACTAGTTTAATAACAAATATCTTTCCTTTGAAACCCGAACAAATAGCACTACAATTCAGAGATCCATAAATCATGACTTTGGTTTCCTTTAGGCTAGATAATAAGAAGAATAAATTCTGGTCACCACCTAGACAATTATTTTAAAACATTAAAATCATTTATACATGTTCTGCTGCTGCAATTGGGAAAGAAAAAAAAAAGAAGAAAGAAAAAAGTTAGTGAACAAGAAAAGAAAGAAAGAAATCTTTCAATGTGATATTCACACTCTGAAAAACTGTGGGATTCAGGACATACATCTATATTTCCTTATTTAGTTTTTGCTAGTGGTACTTTTTTGTTTATAGCAATATTCTTTAGGAAATAAAACATCTTATTTACAAATAATTTTATCCATTCCTTATGTCTTAGAAAGCACTGAAAGTTCAGTTTCTGCTACATTCTGGCTTCTGTTCAACAAAAAGTGTTACAAGATGCTATATGGATGCATCAATGATCTATGGGAAAAAATCGTGTTGACTTCTGATATGCCTCAGGCTGTGATCATCTGCATGTTAGATAGCTGAGAAGTTCCAGCAAACAGAAATGTTTGCTAAATGCAAGGCTGTTTCCAGCAGGAGTAAGTGAATGTTTTTTTCAGGACTAACCCAATAGCCTTTTATGAAGATGTAACCAGGTGGATGGATTGCAATCACAAGTTCACATTTTCTGAAGTTCATCTCCAGAAAATATTTTTTCATGACGTTTCCTAACTTCTTTGTTTATAACTAGCTGGAACCTTAGACTTCAGAAAATTATCAAAATACTTGGTGGTATGGTGGTAGATTTGTCGATACTTTTCACCTCTAAAGAAATGCAGAGTGCTTTGACTTGACATTTGAGCATAGTTGCAGTAACTGTCTTCAACACCGTTTCTATCTCTGCTGTGAAGCATACATGAATCAGTTCTAAAATGCTCTGCAGACACCCCTAGCTCTAAGGCACCCTTCAAGTTCCAGAGAGACTGAGTGAAAAATCAGTGCATGTTTATAACTAAACTAAAAACAATGAAAGGCCACACAAAGAATGCATTCTGGTGTCATTACAACAGTGAACTGTAATTCTTAATCAACATGATTAAACATAAAACAGATAAAACAAGGACTGTTCATTCCATGCTAAATTTTCAGTGGTTGTAAATGGATGATCTATTAAAATGGTATTTCATTAGTTTCATACAATACTGTCATGAATGTGATTCTTCTGAAAAAAAGCCACCTGTGTAACCTATCTGTAGCTAAGCAAGGCAACATGACTTTCTCTTAGAGTCTTGCCCAGAAATGCAAGCTTGCTTCTGTGTATGTACAGTACAGGAGGAGATGACTGTAAACAGGTCAATGGTCCTAATTTAAACAAGCTTGAATATATCTCAAAGTTCTCCAATGCTCAGAATACAACTTGAGTATAACTCATATTGCAAAGACTTACATGGAGGTAACTAACATTTAATGAGCACCTGAAAGTCTAGTCTTTCTACATAATTTTAATTGCATGAATAAAAGACTTGAATTTGTTGATCTGTACCGTGTTACTCTCCCCATCTAATGTTAAAGAAAGTCTTTCACTAGCTTAGAATATTCATATTTATTTATAAATTATTGTATTTATTCTGTAAATATTTTGGGCTGAGTGGTTATTTAGGTTTTTTTTTCAGTTTGGGGTTTTACTGCAGGGTTAGATAAAGACTAGTATGCCTGAAATCTAAGGAAAATCTGTCACATCTGAGACAATACAGCAGAGGAAAGAGATACATGACTTTATTTTCACCTTGAGTGATTCCTTTTTTTTCTGGTGAAACCAGAAAAGATTACTCCTTTAAAATATATTTTGCAGACAGAAGCTCAAAATCCATAAAGGACTTGTAGCTCATCAAGCTTAATTCTGTTTTTACATGATTAGAAATCTGAGTTGACAGTTCATTGTTTCACAAAATGTCAGGAACACCTTAACTCACCAATCAACTGAGTACTGAGCAAAATTCCTTCTTAACTTGAAAATTATGTGAAGAATGGAAAAGAAATATGAAATGAGCACATGACATATCTAGTATGAAAACTTGCCCTAAAACTGTAAAATAGAAAACTATCATAATTGCCTCTAAATCTGTTGAAGTAATTGTTTTATTGTCCACTTTCAGCTATCAAATAACATGTATTTCTGTGTTATGTCATAGGAAAAAATGTTACTCACAAGAATAAGTTGAGTCTATAGAATTATTTTTTTTAGAATTTCCTAGTTTCAATTAAAAAACACTTAGAACAAGCAAAATTCATTTTTCCCATTTTTTTGTATCAAGTGCTACAACGACCTACAAAATATTTTCTTTATATTTTAACTGAAAATGCTCATTACATTCAATCTATTCTAGGTAGAAGAAATACAGGTGCACTGGAGAACAATACTGTAAATGGTAAATCATTTGAAGTTATACTCTTTTCAAGAACCTGATACAAACATCAGGTTAAGACTAGAAAATATGTTGTGGTGTTTTGAACTTCTTTCCAGGATTTAGGAAAAATAGTCGTTTATTAAAATGGCATTACATTAGTCATTTAACAGCTACTGCAGAACTTTAGTCTAACTTGAGGTTATCTGAGCTTGAAGTTCATCCTATTGAATTAGGAATTGATCACTAAATTAACAACTGATGGTTGCTGGACACATATGATTATGTTTTAATTATATTTCCAATATGAAACTAAATACATGTATGCCAGTAATAGACACAATAGGAATTCTGAAAGATTGCAGATTCCAAGAGCTAAATACCTAGTGGTTCCATAAAAATGTGGGGGAAAATGGGAATCCAAGAAAAATTTATTTTAACATTGTCCAGGAAACCTTTATGAAACAATTCTAATGAAGTCACACACAAGCTGAGATAAGAAAGGAAGTTGAACCACAGGTATTATTAGATATATAGTCTGAATCATAGAATCACAGAATTGTTGGAGTTGGAAGGGACCTCTAGAGATCATCTAGTCCAACCCCCCTGTCAAGGCAGGGGACACATGAACATATTCAGGTGGGTTTTGAAAGTCTCCAGAGAGGGAGGCTCCACAACCTCTCTGGGCAGCCTGTTCCAGTGCTCTCACAGTAAAGAATTTTCTCCTCAATGTTGAGGTGGAGCTTCCTATGTTCTGGCTTATATCCATTATTCCTTGTCCTATTACTGGGTACCACTTAAAAGAGGCTGGTCCCTTCCTCTTGACATCCACTCCTCAGATATTTATTCACATTTTTAAGATCTCCTCTCAGCCTTCTATTCTCAAGGCTAAACAGCCCCACTTCTCTCAGTCTCTCTTCATAGGAGAGATATTCAAGTCCCTTAATCATCCTCGTAGCTCTACATTGGACTCTCCCCAGTAGATCCCTGTCTCTCTCTTACTTTATTTCTAAGTCTGTACTTCTGCCCTACATTCTTAGAGCCAATAATAAACTAAACCAATAAAAAAAATTTGAACAAATAGCAAACTTCAAAATCACAGAATTTTCTATATGGTTAGGAAGATCAAGTTAAAAACTTAAATTCAGCTTTTGAATTGTGTTTGTATTGAAACAACTTGCTTAGTGAGGTTCTTATGAACTGTACTTATGGCTGAAGAGTAAAATGGGTGCAAAACTCAGTCTGCCACAGTTTCATATACACAGGAAGAACCTTGTATCATTCTCCTTTTGTCCTTGTATCATTCTCCTTGTATCATTCTCCTTGTTTTATTTCCTTCCAGTTATAGGGTGCAGACCATATTTATGATCTTTAATATGTGTGATATAAATATATGATACTTAAGGTATATAATATAAATACAATACTTAGATGTCAATGGAAATTTAATTTCTGAAATATTAAATTTCTGTGTTTGTACTGGTTGCTGCATAATCTCATGTGTCATGGTTTTCTAGAGGAAACTTTTTGTTTCCTTATACATTTGTAAGGCAAGCAAAGCTAGACAGACTTTTGTATGTGTGTCAATGACATCTAACAAGCTATAAAGTATGGGGTTTGAGAGTATACCCTATGTTTTATAAACACTTCATTTAAAGCAAATAATAATGAAATGACAGTTCTCACAGTTTTTCTGGTGTTTCAGTTTTCCACTGCGTGTGGAAGAAATATGAACTAAAAGTACATTTTCTTGAATTTGGAAAACTACATACAGTGAGCTTCTCAAATGCTTAATACTGTCAAACTTCCATTTTTGATTGCAAATAAACAAAAAGGGGAGTTTTAATCAAAAACTACATACATCCCAATAAATAATGCCAATAAATGTTTTCATGTCACTTATTTTCAGTGTAAATTTTGTAGCACTGTTTTATTTTAAGGTAGCATTCCAAGTGAAGCACATGGATATCAGATGATTTATATTATGCTCTTGATCATGATGTCTTCAATTCTTCATGAAACCAGAACATAATTTTTAAAACAACCGATATATAATCATAGGCAAGGCATGTTCAGATTTTATCAGGTGGCAGAGATGAACTAGATTTGGTCTAATTCAGAATAAATCCTTCTCAGTTTCTGTCTCCTTGCCTTTCTGCAGTTACTGTCTTCCAACTCACAGCAGGTCTTAACTTAGATTCCTTCTCTTTTCCAGTCAAATAAGCTCCTGATCTCTTTACATCAGTTTGTGATATACTGCTTTGTGTTTATCATTTAGAGGCCTTTGTGGGACCACTTGCCTATTTTCCGAAGTGCATTTCCTCCATTTCATATGATCGTACTTTGTTCTTTCGAACTTGCAGAAGCACTCTCCCCAACACCCTGAATCTGTGTTAATAAGTTTGCAATTCTTTGCCGTGTTGGAAGACCACTAGAACGCTAAATGAAGTTAAATTTTTAGGGCAGAATTTAGGCAAAATTCTCTATATACAAAATAAATACGTTGTTTTGTATTCTAACAGTAAGTAATTCAGCAATAACTGAAGAAACTTTTGATTGAAAAGGAGGAAGAGAGGGAAATATTTTCTGTGGTCATTATGACACAGCCATTTACAAATTTCTGTTTATAAAAATTATTTGGATTTAGATGCACTGTCAATGAGTAAGAGAGGCTTCTAGTAACAGGATTTTATGAGTAAGAGAGGCTTCTAGTAACAGGATTTTATGTATGTAAATATCCCTTTAAACTGTACGTTAAGCAAGTACAAACTTGTATATTGAGAATTAAAATTCATATGTTTATAGGAATTTAATAACAAGATTCATTAGGGAAGTGTGTGTACAATTATGTATAGTTAGATAATATACATTCTGTTATACATACACACACACACACACATTTTCTGTACGCAGAAGGCATTAAGTCTTTTGTCAGTCTGGTGTGCCTTTAGAGGAAGAAAAAAATTACGAAATAATAAAAATAATTGAAGTATGAAGAATACATGATTTGTTAATGCACAGAGGAAATGAGGAACAACTTATTCTTACCAAAAATTTAGAAAATATTATCTTACTTAACAGCACTGTCAAACTGGAATATAGTCAATTTAAAAAAAAAAATTATAAAATTATTTTCAGGTATTGTATGTGCTAATTAATTTCTCCTTCACCTTTTGTGATTTGAGAGTGGTGATCTCCAACTAACATAATACTGCTGCCTGTAGGAAAGAAACAGAGAAGCAGGGAAGTCTGTCTAGCAGACATTACACAAGAAACTGAAACTGACTGTAGATAAAATGCTATGAAATGCATAGAGTAAACACACTGAAAGAAATTAGATTATTCTCAGGTCTCCTTTGTTTATAGAAATGTGGTCTGTCTCTTGTAAGTTATAACAAGAGCAAGCACAATGTTTTCGAACAGAAGTGATTTTTGCAATGATAGTATTCCATAAGACACTGATCTATTTGATTATATTATCTAACCCAGGAAAGCAATCTGCCACTGCCCCAGAATTGCAGATGAAAAATATCAAAACTAGAAAATAAGAATGGACTCAGGAATAATAATAATAATAGTAATAAAAACACCAAAACCAAAGCATAATCTACTTTCCTAAGCAGGGAAATGCGCAGGAGGCCAGAAAATCTGCTTTGCGGCAGAAAAAACATGTATACTCCACTTGTTCCTTCTAGCAAGACAAATCAACTGCAGTCCAAGAAGTAATCAACCTGCTCTTCTTTCACAAAGAGAATCATAGGATCATAAAATACTATGTTGGAAGGGACCTCAGGGATCATTCAGTCCAACCTTTCCTGGCAAAAGCCTGGTCTGAACAAGATGACCCAGCACCTTGTCCAGCTGAATCTTAAAAGTGTCCAAAGTTGACAAATCCACCACTTCTATGGGGAGATTATTCCATGACTGATTGTTCTCACTGTGAAAAATTTTCATCTGTTGCCTGATCAGAATCTCCTCAGGAGTAACTTGGACCCATCACTCCTTGTCTCTTCCATGTGACTCCTTGTAAAAAGGGAGTCTCTGTCTTCTTTGATACCTCCTTTTAAATATGAGAACAATTAGCAGGAACTATTAGTAGGAATTAGCAGGAACTATTAAATGTTTTTTTAATATTTTTGAGTATTTTTAATAATTGAAAAAATCATAGTTTTTTTAAAAAATGTTAGTGCAGATGAAAAAGTACCGTTAGGCAAATGATTCACAAAAAAAATTGAAAACAATGTTTTCTTTCAAGCTTTTAATTGCCAGACTCTGCCTCTCTGTGTAACTACAAATGCTTTTAGAGAAAATCCGAATTATCAGTTCTTTTATTAGAAGTGATGTCAGCCTCATTTGCTGTCATGAAACAGAATGATCAGAAAATAAGGTCATCCAGAACTGAAAACAAGTTTGCTTTCTTCCATACTTCACTGTTGACTCTTGGGGGCTGGACCAATGTGTGAGTCATGCTAGAAAAATGAGGCATTTGTCATTTCACAAACAAAGATCCAAAGTTTAAGAAGCTGAGGGAAAAGAAGGAACTTTGTAATATGTGGCACAGCAAGTTGAACAACAGCTATAGATAACTTTGTGTGCTCCTAAAGTAGATTAAAAGAAAAATAAAATGTGGAAATCTTTCTCGAAATATGAGAAAATGTTAATAGTACAAGATAGTAAACTTAGCGTGAGGTGAGACAATTAGCAGCTTCTAACACATTTTTAGGTGGGTGTGTGGATACATGAAGTGATAACACTTGTAAACTATGAGAACATAAAATTACACCAAATAGAACACTCCTTTTGCAAGATAATCTACACTGAGAGTTTAGAATTAAGGTCAACCCCCTTATATCTCTAACAAACTATGCAGATATCTCTCGCTATGTATGCAGCCTTATTTTCTACAGTGTGTGATAGAATCAGAAAAAAATAAAAAGTGAAGAAAATTGATCTTCATTTAGTGGTATTGCCTAACTTGTAAAAATATTTTCTTTCCTCCCCTCTCCTCCCTTCCTGTTAACTATGTTTTAGCTAAAAATGCAGTTCTTATTACCTTATTATTTAAAGTATAAGAGATTAGTGAAGTAATTCAATTCTTCGAGATTTCTAAAGTGAGGGATTTATAGTTATGTTACCCATGAATATTTCCCAATTATGAGAAGACTAGAGAGCATTACATGTAGATAGTTTAGAGATAGACTGTAGTCCTTTAGGTAGACCTGAAGAGTTTTACATTAACTGTAGAAAAATACCACAGCATGTTAGAGTGCACTTTTGTTAGAATACTAATTTTAACTGAATGTTGAAGTATCAGTTATTAAGTGTGGAAGAAACACATCTGAAAATTCCAAGTAATGAATCTTCAGAGACATACAGAAAATAAGTCATACTCTTCACTGTCCTGAGCACTAGTTTTATTATCATTACCACAAAATAGAGGTAAATTTTCTGTGTTCAAAAAGCAGTATTGTTTATCTTCTCTTATGTGCACAATACAGAATTTTGAGCCCCCACATCGAAATGTCTATTATTTTTTTTTTCCTGGAGAAAAATTTTCAGTTCTAGCCTGAACATGTTACTACGTAAAATAATTCTGTGCAGTAAATATATGGCCAGAAATTAAAAGTTTCTGTGTTTATTAAATCAGTCTAAAATGAAATTGTTCATAACTTTTTCTTTCTTTTTTTTTTATGGTGTTGGCTGTAGTGTACTCATGAAAGTACTTACTGTGTAAGAAACACTGCAGTAATACTAGCTTTGAATTTTAAGCATATGAGTGAACTTACCTACAGTGGTCAAATAACATATCCCATTAATCAACATAAAAAGAGGAAGAAACAGCTTTAAAATGGTCTCTTTATACACAAGTTTTGGGTGAACAGATGCAGATGCTGCTGGAGCCGAACTATTTTAACTTATTTGCTATTTATTCGTACATAATTACAGGTAATTTCTAAAATTATTTGATTGATTTAAAAAAAAATCAGAACTTCAATAGGACTTGGGAAGATTTCTGTAAATTTATATGAATTTTAAAAGTCATCACGGCAGTCACATGGTGGAA
>NW_009727721.1:34836-74122 GCF_000703405.1 Apaloderma vittatum
GCGGAAAAAGAGAAAGCCAGAATCAATGGGCCATGAGAAGATCGAGGTAGGAGTTTCCAAGAAGCCCTCATTTTGCATTAGCATAGTGTAGCAGCAGCACCTGAGTATCCGGGGATCTCTGAAGGAGAGATCAAATAAAGGAGAACAAAGATTTGTGAGCCATTAAGTCCGAGGAAAAAGCAGAAAGCTTTGAGCCAGACTCTGCAGAATAAAACCACAATTACTCTCAAGACATCATGTCTATGTCCAAGGTAGCATCAGCTACAATGACTGTGAGCTGTCAGCTTCTCCTTAGTTTATCACTATACTTAAACCTGCAGTAGGACCAGTTCTCACGTACAATATGCTATATAAAATGGAAGACTGTGACAGTGCTTCATATACAGTCTAGTAGAGTAAATGAAATAGAGACAAATCTAGGAGTCAGAAGTTTATAAATAGCACAAGAGAATGAGTATTCAGTGTTCACTATGCCTTTAAATACATCATTTTCCCTGCTGAAACATCTCCCCTTTAGTGTTTCAGTTGGGAAGTAACATATTACAATTCTACTTTTGCTGGGTTTTTTGTTGTTTTTTTTTTTTAGTTTCCCTCAACCTAGAACAAAAGTAAATTAGTCTGAAAAAAAAGAGGCTTGCTCTGTATGTACAGCAACAAAACCATGACAAAGAGATTGATGTATCCATTAAAGAAATAAGTGAGGGAAATCATGTCTTAGCTTTGCTAAGGCTGTGCTTGCTATTCTCTTTCTAAATATTTCACAGTACTATCCTGTGTTTGAACAACAACAACAAAAAAATTAAAATTAACTCCTTCATCTTACAGCGGAAGTTTAAAACCAGAAGCAGCCAAATAATCACTTAGCTTTGAACATCATAAAGAAAATAATAAAATATTCAAGTCGACACCCAGACTTGCAACAGACTATCTCCTCCATGATCAGATCCTTTCCATGTGATTACCTCATAGCCTTTTTGAGACACTGCAGAGGATAAAAAGGCTTGTGGGGATTGTTTATTATTTTGGGGGTTTTTTAGTTGGTTTTTTTTCAGTAAAGAAGATCGACAATCCCTCTTATGTTAGTTGCCACACAGCAAGCTGCATCATCTGTCAAAATGAACAACTGTGATGATTCTGGATATCAAAAATTTTAAAAACTATGGATAAATACCTAAGTATTTAGTGGTGCAGTGGTGCAGTTTAGGTGGTTGGTTACCTATTCCCCTCCTCTCTTTGTCAGTGCTTCAGTTTTGCAACAGCCACTCAAATGAAATCATTGAAACTGACATTCACTTGCAGAAACACAGAGTAAAGCTCTCCAGTGAAAACCTTTTAACATTTGCCTTTTACCATTTAAACTCCTCTAAAGCAATGGACTGTAACAGATTCTGAATCTGAAATCTGTCAAATGAGTCTGAAGACAAGAAGAGGAATAAAAAAAAAGAATGCTCCTAGCAAAGTAAATCTTGTTACAATTTTATAAATCAGAACAGTGTTGGGAGGGGAGTCATCAAAAGGGAAGTAAATGTAAGTTAATGTTCAAGTAAGCATTCATTTGTTACTGTCAATATAGTCCCTCTAAGGCAGGAGCCTTAGAGTCTGAAGGTCAACATCAGTGAGCAAAGGTGCATCGCATTCATGGTTTACAATTTGAAGAGCAGTAAAAGTGTTGGTCTGATTGGACTGCCTAGCTGAGCCCACCTGATTTGGACATGGTTATATATATAATGATGCTGTTTTGAACTGATTTAGGGCTGAAACACCAGTGCTGGTAAGGTCAAGCAAGCAGACAATGCTGAAACATATTTCTTGCTCTGCTGTGTCCCCTGTCGGTCTAAGAATGAGGAATTATAAGGCATACGAATTCATTGCCTTGTATCTGTAGGAAGGTGGCCTTGGTGTTCATACAAGTGTCTCTCAAGCATTGTGCTTTGCTCAAGCTAGGATTTAGGGTTTACTCCCAAGGACTCCAAGCAAAATTACTTTCTCGGGTGGTAACACCCTATGGCTCAGGAATGTTATTTCCAAATCAAATTTAAAACACTACAGTGTGAAGATTTTGTCTTTTTGGTATTCCTGTGACTATTTATTCTAAGTTTTTTTTAAAAATGATAAGCATATAACGTAAGGGGGAGAGTGTTAGATGAGCATTTAAGGGATCTGTGTCTATTACTGTCTTCATGGCTTGGCATCTGTAGAGGGTCCTTTTCTTTTAATCCCCCCCATCATCTTTCTCTCTTGTCCAATTTTCCTGCAAACTTCCAAAGGCTAAGATGTGTTCTCCTGTGTGTATGAGCGTCCTTCATTATTATAACAGGAGTAGTGGTATGTTTTACTTACTATCATATAGACATGTTTTGGAGTATTGGTGAATAATAATGCTTAATAAATGGTGAATGACTGAATAATATAAGTGTGAAGTAGGTATACAAACCTCACAAACTGAAGTTTAGAAGAAACAAAACTTGTAGGTTAGAACCAGTAAAGAATAAAAGTCATCTCTATTAGTCTTCAGAACAAAAGAATAGCCTCTAAACCATTCTTCCAGGAGTAAATCCAGGTTTGAGATTGTCAACGAGCCTTAGCCAAAGGCAATAATTTTTAAAATCACACTGAACTGTGAATCTACAATAAGCCAAGATTCATCTGCAAACCATTTTATTATCATAGAAGACAAGTTGTCATGTCACAAAATACTTTTTCATTGTTTCTTTAACAGTAATATCTAAAATTTGGCATGGCATGGCATGGTGAGTGTTCATATGACCAAACTGAACCTCATCTGAACCACCTGATGTTTTGCCTGTTTGTCCACATGCAGGTAATACAGAATGTCTCTGTCAGATGTTCTCAATCTTTGCTATTATTGTAATGTTTCCAAAAGTACATAAACCCATGTAAGAACTGCTGGAACTAAATGATTGTTCTTCATTGACAGTAAAATCAGGTTTTCAACTTAATTAAACCTTTTTTGGTTTTTTTTTTCTCACACAGATGAGTCCTGTGGAATATCAAACACATGTATAAACTAAAACCAGTGAACTTTCAATGTGTGAGAATTCAATGTGTATTTCATTTGGAAATATTGAATTGTAAATATTTCTGATTGTATTTGCTAGATGTTAAAACACTGAAGAGCATTTTTGTAAGAAAACACACCAACCTCCAAAAATGTATTTCTGTCTATCATGAATTATAGTAATGACTG
Organism: Apaloderma vittatum; assembly: GCF_000703405.1. Taxonomy (NCBI): domain Eukaryota; kingdom Metazoa; phylum Chordata; class Aves; order Trogoniformes; family Trogonidae; genus Apaloderma; species Apaloderma vittatum. Next base: position 38,045 of record NW_009727721.1, read on the forward strand.
AGAATACACTGGAAACTTTGTGCTGCTCTATTCACTCTCTTACTGTCAATACCCATCAAGTCAGAGGAATTATTTATGCAAAAATGAGTGTCTTATAAAGTATTATTAGGTCCACATAGGCTTAAATGAAGCTGATGTATGCCAAAAAAACCTTAGAAATAAAGCAGACAGAGAAAGGAATACAGCCATTTTTACAACTAAATTTACATTCTACATCTGAATCTTACTGCTGTTGACCAAAATACAAGTCTGTGGTTATGAATGTTCTAGATGCAAATAACTTCTTAGTGTGATTGTATCATCTTATTTTGAGAATAGTTCCTCCTATCCCTGCATAAATCCCTATCTATTTGACTATTATTACCTATATTATTTTATCAGATAAATGAAAATCACAAGGTTTCCCACTGCACTTGGTATTAATAAAGGTCTTGACAGTGTCTGAAAAAATCAGATGATAAATGGACCTGAAACCTTGACTAACCTGCCAAGACTTCATGTAGCCTAAAGACGAGGGACATGGAAACTGCACTGAATTTCAGAACTTGGTATCACTTCTCAGTTGTGCCTTGGCAACACGTCAAAACAAGACTAAAGCATCTCCTGCCATGTCCTGTCATCTGCATGCCATGGAAAGAAAATAAAAGGGGGCAATCCAGATCTAGTAGCAAAGTGACACATGACAGATGACCGATGGACCTATGTCTTGTCAAATACAGAGATCCAAGGCAAGAATGAGAAATGGACTGTAGTTACCTGGAGGATTAGTTCTCTTTGGTCACTTCTGGTGATTGCAAAACAGCTATTGAATTGCAAGGCAATAACAATTTCACCTTCCAAGAACAAAGTTGTAGAAGATGTTTTGTTGGCATAATGAAATTGGAAACAGAAGAAGCAAAAAGAACTAACTTTCTTGGACCTGCAACATTTAGTATTAAGTGTCCTCTCATCAACTTTCCAACTTTAAAATAAACAGAAAGAGTCGAGCTCCATTTTTTTTTGACAGAATCTTCTGTAGTGGAAGTGTCTCTGAGTAACTGTAAACCCAGCTGCTATGTCAGGTCCTAGTCATCTAATTTATGAAGACAATAATAAGCTCAACAATGTCAAAGAGAAAAGGCAAGTTGCTCAAAAGAACATGTTGGAGCACAAGCCCTTAAATTAGGTGCTTCATCATAATTTTTCTGACATTATCCTACCCTGATTTTCATTCTAACACTTCAGTCTTGTTATCCAAATCACTCAAGTAAGCATGCATATTTGAGAAGCTATGGGATCCCACCACTGAGTGCTGGTCTTTGCCATCCACACCTGTCACTGAAAAGGTGAACACAACACTACTGTGGCCTTATGTCCCAAAACACATATTTGTGTTTTTCCACCCAAGATGCCTACAGAAACTCCTAAGATTAAGGACAGAATAGAAACTGATGAATTACTCTGCATTCTTAGCTTTGCATGCATGTGACTTGCAAACGGAACACAGAGATCCTGAGGCAGTGTCCTTCCTACAGATCTCAGCTGTTTTTCATTCTGGCACAGCAGCCATAGGCAGCTTGCTTGGGCAGTATGCTGAGAGATGAGTCAGACCTCTCCATGCATCAGGAAGTTTCCTCATGCTCAACACTTTGGAAGACTGATGCAAAAGGGTAGTTTGTACCAGAGGAGTTATCATATAGTGACATAAAAGTATGTAGATAGCTTTAGAAGGAAAAAAATTGCTTCCACCAAAGTGCAGTGTGGATGGAATTTCTGTCAGCAATGTATCTACAACGTCAAAGCCTCATGGGTCTGAGATCTCAAATTTGAATTCAAACTTGTCCACTTAGAGCAGCAACATACTGAATCAGAAATGCCTCGTGTTTTTTATTGACTGGAAAGTTTAGGACAACTATGGTCTTCCCTCAGACACGTTCTGACAGTTAATCAAGTATGCTCTTAATTTAGACATTCATAAAGAATATTAAAACTTAATAAAACTTATTAACAAAACTTATTAATAAAACTGATTAATCATAGTTTAAAATATAAATTCAGTAAAGCTTATACATACCATGTTTGTGGCCTGCCTAGTATCCAAAACTCTTTCCAATGTTGTTTCTAGCCACCAAAGACAAGCACAGAACACTGGGGATGTAGAACAATTGGCATTGTTAAAGGTGACAGGGAGAGCTTTCATCCAAATCCCTACGTATGCCACAGATGCTGGTGTAGCTCCCAGTGCTGGTAGTGATAAATGATGTACAAAATGAGTGAATGCTGAGACACGGCCACACATAGAAAAGGGAATCTAAGAGGAATTCCTTGACAGCAGGAGACAACTGACTTTATGAAGAGAGCAGGTATGAAGTTTATTTTTCCCTTGCACATCTGTCTTTCTACTCTCTAACCTTTGAGACTTACTTATTGACTCCCTCCAGTTTCAGGACAGATTCTAGGACATGACAGCAGCAAACCCTTAATTTCCTTGTGTCTACTATCAGGTTATATATGTATTGATGGTAAAGAGGATTTAAATATGCTCTTGTAAAAATGTCCTGCACCTTTGAGAAAGCGGTGTGCACATTCAGAAGATAGGTTTCACGATCAGAAAGGATCTGTGGTTCACTGTGCTTTACTGTTACTCCATCATAATAGATAGAATATTCCTAGTTTTCATCCTTTCAAGGCATCAGTTCATGTTTTCTCCTCAGTTTCAAATTGCCTGCCTTGTTCTGAAGAGTGTCTCTGTTGTTTGAAAGGGCGTGAGGGTTTTCCAGACTAACCTGTTTCATATGCTGAATCATGTAAAGAACATTTGCAACTAATTGAAAACATGTATACACTTCACAGATGAATGCCTCAGTCATTATCCGTCAAATATGAATCCTGGCTCCCCCTACTCTTCAATACCTCCTTTTGGAAATACCTTCAAACTCTGGCTGAGAAGCTCAGTAGCTTGTGTGAGGTCTAAAAAATGAAGAACATGCTGAGTTTTGACTCTATATTATGTCAGTTTCTATTTATGTGGAAACATAAGTATTGTAGTTCACACTGAGTACAGTATGGCAAGTATTTAATTAGAGCAGGCCTGATTGTCTCAGAAGCACTGGAGTGTGAAAGCAGGAGTCAAACAGTTTGCAGAGTTTTGTACCATGCTCTGAGCTAGCTACGGCAGAAATGTTTTTAAAGGAAATCATAAAACTTTACCAACCCATCTCTTAAGTTCTGAATGAAATAGTGTTGATTATTAACCAACTAGTGTTGATTATTAAAGTGTGACTCACTGACATTGATCCAAGAGTCATTGAGGACATTTTAAACACATTTCAGTATAGATTATAGTCAATAAACTTTATCAGAAGTGATAGCCTTCAGCAATCATGAGAATATACAGCTTCCAAAGTCTTAAAAAATTACTAGTTTTAACATTTTTGTTGTTGATTTTTTTTTAAAAAAAGTGTTTTTCTTTAAAAAGTGTTTCTGTTTGTAAAATTGCTAACTGCTATATAGGAATGTTTTAATGAAAAATTCCTCATTTTTAAAAATTTTGTTGAAAATAGTATGAATAGAGAAATGTAAGTATTCAGATTTTTTTTTGTCTTACATACAAAGTAAAAAATTGTTATATTACTGAAGTATCATGCTTTAACATTTTCAAGTTTTAGTTTCTTGTTCAATTTTTGGTTATTTGAGTGAAATGACCTTTTGTTTGGGAATTTATTTTATTTAAGGAAAAAAGATACAAATTTTAGAATTCATCCTAAAATAAACAGATGAAAAATGTTAGAGAATACTAATTCTTTATTTCACCTGAAGTTTAATTTTTCTTTTCATAGAATGCAGGACTCTTCTGAGCCAGGTCACTGGAAGAATAATACTAACCATCAGAAGACACTATATTCTTTTACCCAATTCATTACTTCAGAATTAATTCTAGAGCTTAGCACTATACAATGCCCAAGGTAGTCTGGTTTTGAGTAACAAAATCAATTAACTCAATTTATCATTGATCCATTTGATCAATAAAAGGTGTGATATAACAGCAGACTATGGTACTTGAAGATTCATGTATGTTTTTTTCAGTCCTGAGAAGCTGCAAATGGGAGTATGATTTTTCTTTTTAATGTCTCCTAATAATTATAGGCCTCTATATGAAAGTCACACAATTTTTTATCATAATTATCATCATAAGAAGAGCACTTTTTGCTTTTCTAACATTTGTTGGGAGTAGGAGGAGGCTTAAGCATTTACCCATTTACTCCTTTCCCTTCAGTAGCAGTAAGAGTGACTAACCAAGAAAAGGCTTCAGTATTCATAGTAGGCAGTCCAGTCCAATTATATCTCCTATCCTGGCCTGCTGCAGGAAGGGTCATGTTTTGAAATGCAAAGACAGGAGTGGAAAATCCTTTTAGTTCTTTTCCCCTGGAAAAGATCATGAAGGCAACTGGGAAGAGTAAACAGTGCTTATATCTGCTCTTTCTCTTCTCTACTGTGGAATCGTATTTTTATCCTTGCATTACATAGAGCTTAGAGGTTTGCAGAATTTTGTAAGTCTGGGATGCATTTTAACGCTTTCCTTTCACAATGATAGTATAAAGTCCATATCACCACAGTACTTTTTTATGATATCCTAAAAGGGAATAAAGCCACAACAATGGGTGAAAGATTTATGGCCTCTGTGAAGGATGAAGACAGCTGTGGGGTGGGGATATTTTCCTATGGACTATGCTATGACATTGCATATCTTAGAGAATAAACAAGTTTTGTGATTCACCATCTAATAGTTGTTTTTCCATAGCCTGAATCTGGTGTCATCTCTCCTATGGAAGAAAACTGAATTGCATTTTCCTTTGCAGAAGTGGTTTTTCTTCACACTACCTGCCTAACCATGCTAGTCTTTGGTTGGATTACTCCATTTACTTGCTTGTGAGATACATACTAGACACAGATATTCATTTCAGGGATGTAAAGACAGCCATACATTCCCTTTTATCAATTTGTTAAAGTACAGGATGGTTCAGTTGCAACTCTGTAAAGCTTATCTCTGTAGAAGCTTTAGTATATTACTGTACATAAAAATTGTACAACTGATCCTACAGGGACATTTATGAACAACACATTCAGCAACAGAGCACACAGTGGATATGATATAATCCAGCTCTTCCTACAGAAGCAAAATATAGCCATCAGCAGAGTTCAGTCTGATGCCTGTGTATACAAATCTGAACCCTTCGTCTATTTTCCTAGCAACAGAGTGATGTGAGACACCAAAAGAAATAAAAGTCATTGCCTTTCCAGTCTGTCAAGCCAACGATCCACAATAAAGAAGCATTCATGCCAAGAATTAGAATAGATTGGAAATCTCTTTCTTTCGTCTTCAGTGTAGCTGAAAAATAGAGTCCATTATGAAAATCAATCTATGGATTAGGCTTCTTATTTTCCTTTATTCTTTTTTCCTTTGCATTTATTTCTTTTAGTAGCAAATCCATTTTCTTCAAAATGTTCATATATGCGAACACAGAATTAACATAGCAGTGCAGCTTTAAATGAGATGTTAAAGTATGCCAAACATGTACACTATTTTAAACATTAAATGCATTTTACCAACTTTGAAAGTAAATTTTTACATACAATTATTTGAAAGATTCACTACAAATCAGATCCTATACTTGCACAACATATTTATCTGAGTATAGCTGAGGATAATCAAATGAGATTAAAGAAGAGGAAAACTCTTAGTTAAGATAAGACTGTCTTTCTGTTTTTCATTAAGTTCAACTGTGGTTGTCATTCTGCTATTCAGTAACAGATCTGGGACACTGAAGATGATTTCCTAATAGGAGAAGTCAGCTCTAGTTGGGGATTTTGGTTGAAGTATTATTGATAACTCTCTGAGAAGTAGAATTACATAAAAAAATTACTTAAGAAGAACACTTTTTAAGTCTTTGCTATGAGTCCACAAAAACATTTTCAACACAATATTGTCCTTCTTCCATTGTTCTACAGCCGTAACCGTGCTTGTGTACTATTGTCCACTTTTCACTAGATACCTTGGAACTAGGTAAAATACCTAAACCAGCAAGCTGCACATGTCTCATGAGCAGAAGGAGGTAGATGTTTCCCTCTGGAATGTCAATGATGACAAAATTAAACTGCTACTTAGCTGTGCACTTTAAAGTTAATTCTGACGTCTGCATGACCCGTATCACAGTATGTGATATAAGTAATCTTGAGCTACTGTTGTTATTTCTACTAAACTATACTGATGTTAATTCATAGTTTGTTTCACTCTGGCTTTTGATAAAAGTCCAAAAAGAAAGAAAAGAAACAGAGAAACTACAATCTGCACTTGAATAAACAGAAGACAAACATTTGCTTCGTTGAAAATTTGGCCCAGATTCTGAATATAGTTTATTCTAGAAACTAAAACAAAATAACTGTACTATGGTTTTAATTTAGTGTCATTTTAGTTATTTTTTATGCATTTTTTCTTTTTTTAAAATTTTGAATATAAAATTCTGAAATGACAGCATATAAAATAAGTATGGATATGTAAACCTATGTCATACAAGTAAAAGAAGGAAAACAATTTCCATAGCTAATACTCCTAAGCTTCCTGTAGCATAATTTCAGTTACATAAGAGGAAGATTTTGTTTACTAAGTTTGCTTTGACATTTCAGTTCACTTATTGCCATGGCAGAAGACAAACTGATTAGGTCATTTGCATCAACTAAATGGAATTCTGAGTAATGTAATCATTCAGTGGGTCACTGAGAACAGAAAAGTGATTGTATCCATCAAACCAGGCTTTATAACACTTGGAATGTATCATTAATCTGTGCAGATAAAGCGTCTGATATTGAGATAAGGAATATAGACCTTAAATTTGAAAAGGATAGTTAAGAGGGAAAAAAAACCCCACTAAACACAAAGAAGGAGAAGGAGAAAAAGCACTTCTCAAGCGAATCTACGTTTACAGCTAAATATTTGTATTATACAGATTTGAGATCACCTTTAAATATTTTGTGATACAACGGATACAGCAAATAAAATACTTATTTTTAGTTATAAACTAATTCAATTTTTAGTCATTATAGTTTGTTTCATCTGAAGAAGACAGTGCACTGGATACCTTTGGCACATGTCTGGAAATTTAAAAAAAAAAAACCACACTAAAAAACCCACAAAACAAAATACACACAAAAAAAATAACCCCAACTGCCCAAGCCCCCCAGATTTTGCACAAACTCTGATCGATTTTCTCCTTATGTAATTGAATTAGTTTCATAACTCTTACAGCTAAGAATATTCCACATACTGAATATCTCATCAAGTCAATAGCACACTTCAGGAGATATCTACTAATTTTTCTATAGCCGATAACGGATTTTCTGATGGAGAAATGTTCAAAATATGTCGGTATTTCAAGAGGAACGGTAGGACTCGCTATCCAAACCAGCTTTAAACAAATTTGTACAGAAATACTTAACTTTGGCTGCCTGAAACACTTGACATTCAATCAGCTCCAAATGGCTCAAGTGAGTCTAAAATGTAAAATGCATTGTCATTTAAAATGGATACACCGCTGGAGATGTGTTGAATCTGTTCTGTATTAAGTTAGCCTTTGTCAGCAGAACATTGCAGGGATTTTAACGTGTGTTAACAAATTACCCTCATTCAGAACACCAACTTGACTTAAATCTCCTGAGTTATAAAATTCAGCATGATCAAAAAAAGAAAGGGGAGTGCCAGTCTAAGTTAGACTCTTCTGGAATTGTAATGTCCTCACTTTCAGTACAACTGGCAAGATTTTTAAGAAACTGAAGAAGATCTTTTATTGAATGGAATATGAAGTAATCCAGAGAAAAACATTGTATTTAACCTCTATATTATAAAGAACATATATTCACACATCTCTGTGTATCTTGCCTTAGGCCAGTATCAAAGAAGAGAGGGAGTTCAATCCTGTAAGATACTGAGTATTCTGGCTGTGATCCAGCAAAGCACTCAACTATGAGTTTAAATTTAAAGTACATGGATCATGCCACTAACTTCAATGGGATTATTCTTAAAGACAAACCAACCTTAAACGCTTTGTTGGATCACAGCCACAGTGTTCAGCACCAGGTGAATGCAAATCCAACCTAAGAGGAGCGTTTTCCTCTCTTTCCAGAGAAAGCTCATAAATTGCATACAAAGTTCCTTTCAGGAAAGAGAGTTAACATGATAGCCAGACTGAAAGGTGGAATGATTTATAAATCTTGAGGTGCTTGTGTTCAAATAAAAAAAAATCCAAACCCAAACAAACAGACAAGGCTTTTTTTACTTTCCCAGGTTCAGATATTCATTTATCCATTTAACATAATGACTGAGTCTGGATAGAGATACAGATAAAGCAGAAGCAGCCAAGTAAAAGTGTAGAGACAGAGGTATACAGTGTTCTCTATTTTCCTTTGCCAAATTTCTTTCTTGATTTTAGCTGTGCCCTCTGTTACTTCTGTAATTGGAAAGAACAAGAAGTCTCTAAGTTTAAGAGTGTATGAATACTCTCACAGAGTACACGTCAATTGAAAGACAATACAGTCTATATTGTTAGAGTTAAGTGACATTCTTAAGGACCTGCTGCTGTTACAACCGAAAACAACAGGAAAGTGAGTTTAGGAAACGAAGAATATTTCAAAAAGTTTTCAACATTATATATTAAGAATACTAACTTTCTCATTTGATATGCAAGTTTTGAACATTCCTTGGCTCCCATCAGTGTAGGCTGGACCTGGTTAGAGCACTGGAGCCTGCTGAAGGAAGACAGAAGAACCATATTTGTCTTTCAAAAAATGAAGGAAATGAGAAGAGAAAGAACAAATAATCTGTACACTTCTTCCACTCACCTGTTCTTGATGGGTAGCAGGAAAGTTTTTGCGTGAATTTTTCTTCTCTTGTTAATTATTTTTAGCCAGGTTGCCAGCTCATTGGGCAGACGTGCAAGTTTGCTATCAAACAGTAGCTGTCACAACCACTACACACAGATGGTGAAAATGGTTTGTACAACATTGTTTTACCAGGGTGATGATATGACTTGAACGAACATGTAATATTTGCTACATCCTTGACATCCTGGCTCCCAAAATTGAAAACAAGTCACATTAAGCTTCTTGCAAAAAGAAAAAGAGAAAATGGCCCCTAAAATAGCATACAAAATCATAGGACTGCCTTAGCAAACTTGGCCACATGTGGCTTTCCGAAAGATGAAATCTTATTTAAAAATAATACGCAATACACACAATAGGGCTCCATATTTCAAGAGAAATAATTAAAGACAGCATCACACTTTCTAGCTAACATTACTCATTGAAGCACTGGGCAGCTCTGGCAAAAGTCTGCCACAGTGCACCCTGCAGTATGATCAAATCAGACTGATAAAGAATTCTATCAGAGGTTAGTGAACATGAGACACTTTCGAAATACAAAGTGCCCAAACAGCTCAGCATGTGTACTTTTTTTTTCCCCCCTAGGTTTATCTTGTTCCCACAATTCAACTTCTCACCTTTTCATATCAATCTCTTCCTTGTGAGAAACAATTGTATCCTGGGAATCTCTTGAACTCATTTATACTCTTTCTTTTATTGTAATTTCCTTGAACCTTGTTCTATGGCTTTATTATATTTTATATATGCTGTGCTTCAATTATGTATTTACTCCTAGATCCTTAATGCTATAAAATGTTCTTCAGGCTCAAAATCTGTCACCAACATGTATCAGTTCCTTTCATAAACTGGAAAGCTTGATTTTGATCCACTTCTTGAAATTTGAAGATTGTTTTGTAGTCATGCAGGTACATTTTATATTTTCATCAAATATTCAGAACAATATTTTAAAGTAGGATGTGTTTTCTCAACTGTATTCCTATAGATCTACCTTTCTAACTGCATAATCAGGTCGGTTAAAACCATAAGCAGTGAACTGCCTGACATCGGGTTCCCGTTGTACACCGATTTTTATACTTCAACTTCTGAAGCAAATAGAAAAGAGATTCCTCGTTGTATGCACTAGAGGAACTAACTACCTAGTCTTTTGAAATGTATTTTCAGAATAAACCATGATCTAAATATACTAACAATGTCTAAAATAAACCCCTTAATTTTGTTTGACATAACTCCACTTGGCTTTAATACTCAGATAGGAGATACTTATATTTTCAAAGTCCAGTATCTCTTCCATAGCACATTTAAAATGCAGTGTTTTTAATAGCTCATTTCCTGGGAAACAAGTTTTTTTCAGGATACACATCAACAGAACAAATGTTGGGAACTTCATTAAAGAGACTGAGAATTAAATGCATCTGGAAAGACAACTTTCTTCTGGAGTTTGACTTAGGTGTTGATTAAGACATTCTGGTGGTATTCTCCACTGAGTTTTGACTATTGTAATGCTCTGTTGAGGCCCATAGCAGCTGCTAGCAGGAAGGTTTGTCCTTTATCTAAGCTCTTGATTTGTTTTCACAGTGATGTTATCTCAAGTTTTTAACACTTAAGCAAACTCTAAAAATCACAAAAGATATCAACAAAACAAACCTCATACAGAGAAGGTAATCATGTTTAGACAGAGAAAAGTAGAAGATTTCTTCTATTTTATTGGTATATGAATATATTTGCTTCTATCTGTGTCAGCCTTGTTGGACTGGGGATCTGTTACCATCCTTGTTGGATTGGGGATATCTGTTACCATAACGTAGTTCCTCTAGTCCCAGCAGCACAACTGAAGTAAAACTCCATTCTCAAGAAAACTAGCAAATGCCATTCATTCCAGGAGTCAATGCAGATATTTAAATTCTCTTGTTTGGAATTAGTGACTAGACATAAATACAATTCGGACTTCCTTCTGTTAGAAAAGTGTTTGAAAAATTGGGAAATGGGAACTTACATGGTGAATAAGATGTGTTACATATGTGCCACATACAGACCCAATTTAAGGTCTATCTTTATACATCTACCTTAAGTGCTGAAAATGGAGCTTTGCCTCTAAGTATCTTAACAGATTTCCCAGAGGATAATCCAACATTCAGCAAAAAGTCTAAGAGTATCCCAACTTCTAAAACATATCCCCAAAGGTAAATGGGATTAATACCTGAATATTCATTCTAGCACAGCCCTGAGGACCCGGTGCAGAAATTGGGATCTTGAAGTTTCTTACTGGACCCACGTTTTGTAGTCTATGAAGAAGTTGAAGGGTTTTGACCTTGCAGAACAGACAACTGCAGAGGTATGAGTCTCTTACAGAGAATACTATGGCAGCAACCAATACACATTTGCTGAAAGATGAACTCTTTTCCTGCAAACAAAATGTACTGCAGCCGTCTGGCTATCTGTACTCTGTGACAGTATAGGATTTTAATGGAGCTTTGCTGACACAAAACAGGAATAATGTATTACAAATCAGTCCTTACTGAAAATGAGGGTCAACCTATACTAACACACTTTCTCATATTCTTCTCTACGCTCTTGTAATGGAATAAAAAATGATTAGCTTTTCTGAACACTTATTTGCATTGAGAAACCAAGTTCAACGTGCTGTCTGTGTTGATATATATATCTTTTTCCTGCTAGGTTAAAAGTAATTCTAAATCTATTACTTTATATGGATTTGTTTTTGTCCTTGGTAGATGTATCACATTGTTGAGACTACATTGAATATAATTTCCAGGCATGTCTCTTCATTTTTGTTTTCATATTTTCCCCCTGCCTTTCATTAACATGCACATGGACTAAGCTCGTGACACTTTCTTTGACTTCAACTTACCCTTCTCAAATCTCCTAACTTTTTTCCTTCTCTGCTTTAGTCTGAATTTCCTCACAACCAATTCTTTTTTTTTTTTCCTCTGTAGCCAAGAGGTCCTCTCCCTTCCCTTCAGCTTTGTTGGTGCAATTGCTGGGTAGACCTACCTAAGTTGCCCCTTAGCAAGGCCCTTTGAGTTTTGTTTTATGCACACTTGAGTCTCCTTTGCTAAAGGTTTCTCATCGTGTATTACATGTCACAGCAGAATCTTCATACTCTTGCCCTTTCCTTGCACTTGTCTAAGTCTCAGTAGCACTGCTATCACAAATATTCCATCTTTTGAGCTACAGAGACAGGTCATTCTGGTATATATTTTGATACTGTATAATCTGAGGATACATTTCCATTAGCTCCAATTTGGAAACAGACTGGCATTCAGACTACCTCTTAAGAAGGAAATGGCTGTATTTCTTAGTAAGTAAAAGCTCAGGTATTTATGGTTTGAGGGTACACCAGGGTTGATCTTTAGCTTGATGTAGTGCCTACTGAATCAATTAAAAGGCTTCCACTGCAACTACTAGCTTTATGTCAGATCCCTTGTGCAGTGTTTGTCGTCCACTACTGACAGATGCCTTGTCCTGTCGCTCTTTCAGCAAAGAACATTTTACTTAACAGCTGATACAGAATACATCTCTTCTAATTGAGAGCTAAAAAATAGCACTTTAGCAGATGTAAATGTATTTGTAAAAATAAGAGTAAAATTAGAGGCCTTTACAACGAATTTATCACTCTTTGCAGTTTCCAGTCAACAGCAAAAGAAATAATAATAAATATTTAGCAAAATAAGGTGAATCTACATTTAGAGCATTTTAATAAATATTTAAAAGAAAATCAGTACAGATCATTTGGTTCAGGCTAACACTTTTTTATCTTCCATCTGTCTATCTTTGATGGATGTTGTTCATGCTCTTTAGTTTACAGTAACAAGCAGGTTTTTAATTTTTCTATCTTCCTTCTCTCTAATGCCAGGCTATGATGGATGATGTGACAAAAAGATTCATCAGTAAATTATAAATCCTGAATACAAAATAAATATAAGAAGCAGATTCTCCCTTGACAGTGTGGCAAGTAAATCTGCTGCTCTCTCATGTTTTCTTTTTACTTGTTTAATCTTGGTAATAATAATAACTCACAAGAGACATATCTTGCTTTTTTGGAAGTACATGAGTGTACCGTATTGTCCTAATATACTTAATGTCTTTATTTGAACTGCAGTGTTTGGATTTTCTGTCAAAGCATCAGCAGCTAGATTGTAGGCAACAATCTCAGAATCAAGAACTGCATTTAAAACCAACTATGTTCCATGGTCTAAACAGGATTTCTGAAACATTTCAATATCAGTTTGCCAGGTGCCATGTTGTTCCTAAAGATTAATATATGGATCATGTACATCCAATCATTTTAATTTGAGTCTCCTGAAGGGCAACATTCACCTTAACAATTGGTTTACTCAAGTTTAGGGATGTCCAGATTCCTAAGAGATTTGCTGCTGTTAAATGATGGCTTCTGGGGTCCTCTGTCTCTCATGTAGGAAAAAGCCAAGGTTCTCTCATTGTCAAAATAAACAGCAAAAGCACTGACAGAGAAGCTGAGTACAATTTTATCTTCCATTGTAAAGGTATTTTCTATTGCATAAAATTTCTACTTTAGAAAGGAATTTCATAGTTAGTTTCTCTTGTATGAGACTTCTATTAGGCACAAACAAACACAAGCACAAAAGAAGATGGTGATGCTTTCCTGAAGGAAGAAATAACTACTTAGGAACTTAAGAACTTAAAAATTGGTACTTATGGAAGTCAGACAGGAGTAAAATGTAACTAGCTAAAAATCAATAGTGAAAAGAAACCTGGATAAATTTAAAATGTTTCTTCTTACTTAAACCATATTTTCAGTAATGATATCTCAGCACTGCAGTTATTCACTTTTGCTGAAAACCTACTTTAAGTTCAATCTCAGTAGCGGCTCAGATTGTCCTAAAATAAAGGCTTATTTTTATAGTGTGGATGGCATCTTCTGCAGTCCCTTTTACAGCTCTCTTCATCTTAAGAAGATCCTTGTAATCAATTTCCAGCCGCTAGATTAGACTTTTTGGTCACTTAATCTAACCTCCTGAAGTTCAAAAGTGATGTATTTTCTCCCTTGATTCCTATATACATCTTTAAGCTTTACATTGTTACTTAGTATTTTAGTATGTGAGCACAGGCAACACCTGGTGTTTATAATATTTCTTTTTGAAAGATTATTAGTCTTAATTTAAAGACTTGCACAGAGAGACAACTTTGATTTCTAACATAAAATTTTCTTTTTTGGTTAGTAGGTTTTGTAATAAGTAGAAAAATATTTAGACTCCCTTAAACAAAGCAAATCTAGCTACGTAATTTGTGCTTTGAATGGCTAGTAACGAGATGTGCCGGGAAGGCGTATTTTGAAACACTGAATTCCATGCAGCCCAAACATCTAAGAGGATGAAGCACCCAGTGGTCAAAATTTCAGTTCACCCTCTATACCTCCAGCAAGCCAAACAAAACCAATACACCAGCACAGATTATGAGGTCAGGTATAGGCTCTGAAGTTCCATTCATTTTCTTTTTACCTGTTGTTTCACGAATACTTTAGCAAATGTGCAAGCTCCTGCTGGCAAAGAGAAACTGAAAGAAATCTTTCCTGGGCTGGGAACAAAGAAATCATCATGCCTGTGTTCTCATCAGGCAGTGGTGATGCCCTTGGGAGCCAGTGTGCTCTCAAAGGAATTATTACAATACCAGTCTCAGTGGGAATATCTTTTCTGGGGCTAGAACATGAGCAGTGAAAATTTGTAAGACACAGAATGGCAAAAAAATGGTACTGGGGTAATAAGACAAAACAGGTAAAATCTGCAAATGCACAGAGAAAGATTTGTAAAGAAAAGGAAAATGATTGGCTTAATGCATTTAGGAAATTATGGTCTTGAGGTAGAGAGGAGGTAGAATGCTACAGTGACTTAATTATAGGACCAGGAATTACAGGAGAAAGGGTACAAGTAGAGAAGATATCTGATTTTACAGAACTCCTCGAATGCAGAGGACACATAAGAGTATGCTCCCAGAAGTATTCCAGAACACTTCAAAGTGATGAGAATACCCAGCCAGGGAAGGATATTTTGTTGTTTATTAGTTTTGTCCAATACTTCTTGTGTAGTCTGACAGCCATTTGTATTTACGTATGAGCAACATGCTTGCATGTGTAATACTCATACCTGCAACAAATTCTTGAAATTGTTAAATGTAATGCTAAAAGAATTTTATCTTCAGTCAGAGGTGTTGGAGATGTATGGGAAAGGAAAACCTTATCTCCAAGACCTAGTCAGTCTGGGCACTTTGGTGCCATAGGATTATCAGAGTCACTGAGCAAAGATCATATCTTATGTACCTCAGCAGAGACAGAGAATATCCATATTTAGCACCAGGAAACTTGTAATCTATGGGATTCAAAGTCTATAAAAGTTCTCACAGCAAGATATGCTGTGGCATATCTTGTTTTCCTTCCCCTGCCAAGTTTATCACAATCACAGCTGATAATTCAGCCTAATTTGAAAAAAAACTTTCAGATAAAATGCATATGGATCAAATTTATGTTCTATTTGTAAATATAATTAAAATATATACGTTTTTATTTCACCATATGAGTCTCGGAGGTGTCAAAAGGAACTCCTACATGTATCTCTCCTTACCTTTCCTTGGAATCTGATTTCTTTCCCTCTGAGATACACCACAAGCATGATTCTACAACTTTAAGGAGTATTTCTCAGTCCACTAAGAAATTTAGCACAGTTTTTTGCCTTCCATTCTATCTACTTATCACTCTCGCCCCCAGATTCAATATGAATGAGGAAACTGAGACATCATATCTGAAAACATATTTAGATGTTCTAGTTTCAGTGGAAAATACCCATCATTTCAAGTAATATTTGAAAAGACACAACCTTTTTGTTTCACAGTACTTCCAAAGACTTAGTGTCAACTGTTGTTATAAAAAGCAGCAGTTTCTGAAAAAGCTGTGGAATATATTACAAATTAATTTGAATTATTGTACTAGTGCTGTGTAAAAGGTGATATGCATATACAAAATCCATGCTGGATAATTAAAAACAGAGGAAAACTTGTGTGATACCAAAAAAATTACAATCATTGGTTCACCCACCCTTTTCTATCCCTTGAAGTTAAGATCTTCTCATTGTGGTGAAGCTAAGTAAAGTAGAATGGAGAAGAGGAAAAAAGAAGGCAGCATGCTAAAAGGAAAACCTAAAAAGAAAAAGATAATGTGCTATGGAAGCTTGTTTTTCCCTTTCTTTAAATGAAAGGTAAGCAATAAGAGAAGCAAGAATACACAACACTGTCCTCCTAAGCCTTACAGATTATTTCTAAAAATCTAGGGAGATAAAACATACCCACTTATTAAGACTAATCTCAAATCTGTATTAGGAATATATTTAAGATGTCTAGCCACGCTTTCAGTTTTTCTTTGTCACCAATCCAGGTAGGAAACAATTTAGATGTCACATGTCTGGGGACAATTCATTTCTAAATGTTCCTTGTTTTTATAGATTTAGGCAAAGAAACCACATTGGGAAGAAAATATCTATGAAGTAATATTATAAAAATGATACTCTTATCTACTAAAACCAGAACTATTTTGGGAAGCCGAAGTTGTTCATTGGAATAGACAGACTTAAAACAAAATCAAACTAAACCCACCCAAAATAAGCTAAAAAATCCCTAACAACACAAAGCTTTGCCTAAAAGATTTATTAGGTTCCCGGTGGATTTGATAGCTAATCCTGAAAAAGTTTACGTTGCCCTCTTTTTAAGCATTTGAAATTCTGCTGGCTGTGTAAAACATGCATTGCGCACTCTGTCTCCACTCCTGAAACATGAAATTCAGACAGGTAAATGAATTTTCAAAAGCCCACGATGGAAAGTGATTGTCCTTTTCCTTTACAGTTCTGAACCCACTACACATAGTGAGTAGCTGTCTGGATCCCAAAGATATCCATGAGAAGTTTCCCTCAGAGCTGTGACTCCAGCTGGGCAGGGCACAGATCCTGGAGTCAGGGACTGATGAAGAATGGCTGTGTGACACATGAAAGGCAGTATCAGATTTTGATACCAAGTGGTTGAGTCCTTGGCTAGTACTTTAACATCTGGGAAATCCTATTTTTAATGTTACTTTTCCTGTAGTGAGGGAAGTAAATCTCTTTCCGTGTTATCCTTCAGTCAAGTCTAAGAAATGGGACCTGCGTGACCCACCCCTGCATCCAGGTAAGAATGTTGTCAAGTAAGAATTAAACTTCTAGGAGGGTACTTCATGGCACCCAACACTTTCACTACATTAACCTTAAATCCAAGGGCTAAACCTTTTTCAATAATAGTATACCCTTGAACACAGAAAATTAATCTGTCCATTTTGAAGAAACTACCAAATTCTTATCCTTTTTGGCAAATGCATGGTATGTTGATTATATTGGCTCACAGAATTCCGTTTTTTTCATACTGAGTTTTTAGGTAAGTACTTGAAGACATGAAATCTCTCAGTTGCAAGCAAGAGAGAGCTTTGTATACATATCAAATTTATTCAAGAAGGTTTCTATTCTGGATGGCACTGAAGGGCACAAGGGGGAAAGGACAGAGTGGAACAGGGAGGTTGCGTGAATGACTTCAAGCCTCTGGATGAGCTCAGGGCAGACCCTGTGCCTATGAAATAATTTTCTATTTTTAGCCTGCACAAAATGTTTGGCTGTAAGCCCACAGCAAAACTAGGCTGGTTTTGTACCAGTCTACTGTTATGAGGACAGTGTATGACTGCTACTTTGCACATACAGAACGAAGAATTACAGATATTTTTTTTCCTTCTCAGTGAAAGTCAGCTTAATAACCATTATTACAATTTTCTACAACAAATCAGTAGAAAAACCTTGTGTGCAGGCAAGTGTGTTTCTCATGCACTAGAGAAAGGAAATCTTGACTGACTGTGTCCTGAGGGTGAGAGGAGAATTATTCTGACCCTTGAAAAGGTGACCCGCCTCTGAATATCTGAGCTGAAATTTTCTGCCTTTATTTTCTATAAGCCTTTATGCCTGCACAATAATCCTGGATATTCACTGTACTGACTAAGAAAAGAAATTTCTGCATGTGAAGGTCTAGATCTTTGGGTTTTTTTCCCAGAGAAAACCAATGTACTATGAGAATATAATAGGAGGGAAAAAAACCCCAAACAATTACACAAAACACTTTTAGAAATATATCTGGTAAAAAGAGTGAGGTTAATTATTGTTTATTGTAACACATTAAATGCATTCCTTTAAATCCTAGCATTTTAACATTTTTATCGAAGTGTGATTCATCTATTGAACTGTATTTGTGCTCTGCTGGTTGTAAAAACTAATCAGGTTGGTAATCTTAGCTTTGGATACTGAAGGACAGGATGTCTTTGTTTAGGTCCGGGTTACATTTTCTGCTCACTGTCTTTGGATGTGAAGATGCAAAGGTATACGAATAGAAAGCAGGAAGTGTGCTTCACAGGTCATTTGGTTCAGCTTTGGAGAAATGAATGTTGTGATATCGATCATGTCAGAATCTCTTCCTCTGCCCTAACCAGACCAGTTTTACATTGATTACACAGCATTTAAAAGGCATCTGTTTAAAGAGGAATAGCTAGGGGGAAGGAATAAAATGCTATCTTGGTTGAGATGCATTTTGAACAGTAAAGTGTGTTACCAACCTTGAATGTGATTCACATTCTGTCAGCATGTTCAGGAAGTGGTAGATTTCTTTTTAGCAAAAGTGAAATGAATACCATTTTGAATGTGAAATAAATACGCAAAACAAGTATTCTAAACCAGCATTTCTCTAAGGAAGTTGTCACTGTCAAAAGTCATTAAATGATTTATTGTAAGGGAGACCCTAGATAATTTTGCTTCTCATTGATTGCTCACTGACATTAATTATTTGCAGGAATCTGTACATTCCAATGAAACAATAAAAGACGAGGAATATTGACTCTGAAATAAATAGCTCCATTAAGTAAATGCTTCTAGGTAAAAATATGCTCTGTGAAATGCAACTCTCTTAAAGCCCTGTATATGCTTGAGCTGACACTGATCCTAATCTGAGGGTACCTGAGTTCTTCAAAGAAGTAAGTTATGTGCTAATAAATGAATATTACATATCCACTACATTAAGATGGTTTTTGTTAGATTGAGCTGACCATTAGAGGATGTAATATTTACTTTGAGATGTCATCTGAAATTAAGACTTTTCATTATTATAAACTAGTTATGGTACAGCTGGTACTGAGTAAACTTGGTAACTGTTTTATCCAGCTGCAGTCACAGTGTCTTTTTAAAGCCCATTAATCCATCAGTTCTTGCTAAATTCTGAATAAACAATTTTCATAGAATTTGTTGATAATTCAGGTGGTTCATCATACAAAACCAGCATGTTGGCAAGGCCCAAATGTTGCCGCATATTGGCTTGTAAATTACTCTTGGTAGTGTGACATTTTGCATTTGATGAATGGATAAAGAAATCATATCTGGGTAAATTCAATATTGAACTCTGTATTTGCAAGTGTATGCTCAGTTTGACTTATTCTGGTAAGTAAATATTAGATTATACTTAGTAGTGGAAAGCTTGGCTTATCTTTACCATTTTTGGTGAGAAGTGATGTAATCTCTTTTAACCAGGTCTTACATATTACTGGCAGTCTTACGGTTTAGCACCTAAAACAGGCTTGCATTCAGGCTTGCATACAGAATGTATCCAGCTCCATAAAAAATAAACACACAGAACAAAAAAACTAGTTACAGTCATTCAACTTGCATCTTATACAAGGAATCATCTGTCCAATAAGGTCTTCATCTTAAAGGGGTGTTGGAAGAAAACCAGTAGTGGAAGAATTTTTTTTAACTGTCAACATGATGAGGAAGTATTTACCAGTCTCCCAAGAGCTTTTTAAAATGCTATGATCTGTTTACTGATGACCTTCAGTGTCAAGGCTTGTGTTGAGAAAAAAGCAACATGTCTGCTTGTAGATGATGTAGTGAGGAAACAGTGACAAATAAGAGCCAATACACTGCAAGGTGAAAACTGTGCACCATGCCCTCGTGAACTAAGTCAGTAACATGTTGTTTTGCTGAGATCACAATACTGGAAAATTGAAAATTGCAATTCAGGTTATAAAAGAAAACAAAAAAATGCTATTATTGGTAGAGTTAGGATAGTTACTCCATTATTAGAGATGGACAAATTTTATAGTGTCATGAACTCAAGTTTTAGATCCTTCAATCCTACTCAATCTGCACTGAGTGCAGTTCTTCCATATCAAAACATGAACAAATGGCTCATCTCTGTTTAAACAGTAACTATGGTAATCTTTAAGATCTATTTTCAAGAGCTTTTTTTTTTATTCTAAATCTGTTCATAAGTATTCTATGAGTGTATAGTAGTCAGCCATACAATCTCCAGTTTGAGATAAACAGTGCAATAAGTTTGAAGTGCATGTAACTCAGCACTACAAATGAAAGACATCATCTGCTGGCCATCAGCCCAATGACAGCAAGGTGTCAGAAACACGTGTCAGAATAGGCTCTCAGACCGAAGGTGAGATTTGTGCCTGAAGGGGATATTTTTACAAATGCTGAGTTAACAGAGGGCAGCATAATGTCTGTGATATTAAGAAGATATTTCTTATTAACAGAGCAGGGACCTTGGTATTGCAAGTACAATTCTGGTCAACCTCATCAAGACTCATTTTTTTCTGCTTGAATGAAAGATAACATCAAGGTATATTTTGTAAAGAAAGCTTACACAATTAAAATGAAATGTGAAAGATTTTAACAATAAAAGCTGTAAAAGTGCCCTAGAAGTGAGATTCAGTCCAATTTGACACAATAAAGTGTTTTACTGTTGAACAGATTTGCACTAACAAGTATAGATAGCATGGGTAAGATCCAGTTTTGCCTGCAGCTAATGTACCTAGAAGATGTATTAACTGTGCAACTCTCCCATTTGCACAGAACAGAAAATATCTGGTTCTATTTAAGTATAGGAAGAAATGGAGAAGAATATGAACACTAAAGCCTCAAAATGGCCAAATACTAAAAAATGTTTAACATCAGTAACTGACTTAATATTCCAAATAGTCTAAGGAGGGTACCTTCTTATCTACAAGTAAAATACAGGTTATTATTTACTGGAATACAGAATAAAAGGCAATTACATTAGCCACAGATATTAAAATGCCAGAGAGGGGAATGGGAAGCATGCTATGTATACTACAGCATGCCTCCTTGGAACTGTTAGTGCTTCATGATGTAAAAGGCTGAAAATGAAGTGCAAACTCATCAGTGTAATTATTTCTTCTCTTCCTTTTGTGGAGGCTGTGCTGAATGATGGACATCTTTAACTTAATCACTGATTATATTTGTTGCCGTACGAATCTGTAAAACAAGTGTAGCAAATCTAGTCCTATGCTGTCGTCGGGAGTCTCAGAGTTCCTCTTCTTGAATTTGTAACTCTGCTGCACGAAAAACAGAAAACCCACTTTACCCTGCTGGTGGTTTGAATTGCTCTAATTTGTTCTGGTAACAGCGCCAGATGTTACAGTATAAAAGGAAGCTTGACCTGGCAAAAAAGATTGCCATTCTGACCTTCTATTGAATTCTAGAGCTCTTGCCCTTTTTTGTCTCCCGAACAAACCCAGCACTCACAAACATGCTGAATGGAGTGGAACAAGCAGCTTGACTCTTGTGAAAGAAGTTACAAGCAGAGCTGAGATGGCCGCTTGCCAGTTTCCCTGTCAGGGTGACATCTGCCACTGTTTGCTGAGCTGCTTTTTGTGGGGGGAAAATGAACCTTCACCCCAGCAGAACTGGCCCTCTCCCCCTGCCCCTGCACCTTTGCTTCTACTTCTTTTTTTCCCGATTTTTTTTTCTCAATCATTCAAGTCTATCTTTTAGGAGAGATGAAAGCTGTATCTTATAGGGCTTTTCCTTCTTTAGCAAGATCCTGACACTGTTTCTTTTCTTATACAATGAGCTTTTAGTTTATTATATTTGCAACACCATTTGACTTACTTGGTAAAATAGTGTTACATCTGTAAAATGCTTAGCAGAGTAAACCAAAGTGAATACAGCCAGATCCCTGCTTGCATTGATAACAGTCCACTTTTATGATAGAAGCAGTCAACTTTCACCTCATTCATGCGTCTTAGCCTTTAAACCATATTTTTGGTTAATTGATCTTTGTCATGTGCAAGATAATCTGTGTGAAATTCTGTTTTGCTGTTTGCAGGAAGAAGTAACAAAGCTTTGGAGTATCAATTCTGGATGCAATTAGATATGCACATGTGTATGTCCATAGGTGTGCATTTGTGTGTGCCTATATATTTTCAAGGTCTCAGAGCTTGCTTCATTTCCATAACTCTTATTTATATATGTCTAAATATGGCTCTGCCACAAAGCTGAATACAGAGCAGGATATCCATGTAGCTCTCACAAGCAGAGAAAGGGTCATTAAAGGAAGGAGGAAAGATTCAAAACCTTGGTCTGCTTGGTGAGGGTATAAGTACCCTTGACAACCCAGCAAGAGCATATATTTTGATCTGTCCTCCTGACTGGCTCAGATGCACTATTCAGCAGCCTTCGGGGCAGAGACATGCTGCTTGGCAAAGGGCATAATCTCCTAGTGCTACATGATGCTGCCTGTATCCACTGAGTGTGGAGAAAAAAAGGAATAACCACTAGAGAGAAAAGGAAGTGACAGTCAAAGATATAATGTACAAATCACCCATAAGAACATTTCAGAACCAGATTTGAGCCCTTCCTCATGCTAAGCCATATTTGCTCAATTAGAAAAATGCAACAAACATACAGTGCTTTGTTCAGCAAGCAGAATTACATGGATAGATATTTTCTTCAATATGAAGCACTCAAGTGGGAAGCTTTTCTTTATGCTGAAATAAAGTATTCTTTTTGTGCATTGTGTTCAAGAAAGACAGACATTAGAGATTAAAGTGAGTTGGAAATATAAAGGATTTTAGAATCATAACACAGGCCATTGAGAGCAGTCCTGCAGAGAAGGACTTGGGGATGCCGGTGAACAGGTCAAGAGATACAGTTCTGCCACTGATGACACCCCACCTGGAGTACTGTGTTCAGCTCTGGAGTTCCCAACAAAAGAAGGACATGAACCTGTTGAGTCATGTCCAGAGGAGGGCCACAAAGATGATCAGAGGGCTGGAGCACCTCTCCTAGAAGGACAGGCTGAGAGAATCAGAGTTGTTCAACCTGGAGAAGAGAAGGCTCCAGGAAGACATTATAGTGGTCTTCCAGTACCTGAAAGGAACTACAGGAAAGCTGGAGAGGGACTACTTACAAAGGCATGTTGTGATAGGACAAGGGGCAATAGTTTTAAACTAGAGCAAGGTAGATTTACATGAGATATTAGGAAGATGTTCTTTACTACCAGAATGGTGAGACACTGGAGCAGGTTGCCCAGAGAAGTTGTGGATGCCTCATCCCTAAATGTGTTCAAGGCCGGGTTGGATGAAGCTTTGAGCAACCTGTTCTAGAGGAAGGTGCACCTGTGCATGGCAGGAGGAGTTGGAAATCATAGAATCATAGAACAACTCAGGTTGGAAAAGACCCTTGAGATCATCAAGTCCAACCACTGACCCTACACTACAAGGTCACCCCTAAACCATATCACCCAACACCACATCTAAATGACACTTCAACACATCTAGGGACGGCGACTCAACCACCTCCCTAGGCAGTCTATTCCAGTGTCTGACCACTCTTTCTGTAAAGAATTTCTTCCTAATGTCCAGCCTAAACTTGCCCTGTTGCAACTTGAAACCCTTCCCCCTGGTTCTGTCCCTAATTACCTGTGAGAAGAGACCAGCACCAACCTCTCTACAATGTCCTTTCAAATAATTGTAAAGCATGATGAGATTCCCCCTCAGCCTCCTCTTTGTCAAGCTGAACAGACCCAGCTCCCTCAATCGCCCCTCATAAGGTCTGTTCTCCAGGCCCCTCATCAGCTTTGTTGCCCTCCTCTGCACTCGTTCCAACACCTCGATATCTCTCCTATACTGAGGTGACCAAAACTGAACACAATACTTAATGTGCGGCCTCACCAATGCTGAGAACAGAGGGACAACCACCTCCCTTCTGCTGGTTACAAAACTTCTAATACAAGCCAGGATGCTGTTGGCCTTCTTGGCCACCTGGGCGCACTGCTGGCTCATATTCAGCCGGCTGTCAATTAGAACACCCAGGTCCTTTTCCGCCATACAGCCTTCCAGCCACCCTTCCCCAAGCCTGTAGCGTTGCATGGGGTTGCCGTGACCAAAATGCAGGGCCCTACACTTGTCTCTATTGAATTTCATACAGTTGGCCTGGGCCCATCGATCCAGTCTGTCCAGGTCCCTCTGTAGAGCCTTTCTACCCTCCAGTTGGAAATAGAGTTGGAAATAGATCTTTAAGGTCCATTCCACCTCCACCCATTCTGTGGCTGATTCCATGATTTTGTTATTCTAAGAACCATGTGACTGTTGAGTTCTCCTGATCTGCCCCATAAGATTTCATGTAGGTAAACAGGGGGCATAAAAATTCTCTACCACAGAAGAAATGTGAAGTTTCTTTTATATCTTTATATCATCTTTATATCTTTCTATATTTATATCTATCTTCATATCTTTAATCTTTATGTGTATCACTGCATCTTTTTAACATATTTCATCATCACTGTATACTTCATTAAGCTAGATCACTCATTTTGGGTTTGCTTTCAATTTACACAGAAGCAGGAATTAAATATTCACATCTTGAGTTGTTCTTTGGTTGCTGTTCTTGTTTTAAAATGGGAGGCAGATAAAAATTATGTCACTTACAGGATTTCTAGTCTGGATCAAACCCACAACTGGTAGATTAGACAATGATGAAACTCGGGACAAAGCTAATTATTCACTTGTCTCCCTGACAATACTGGAATTCAAAAAAAATCACAGTGCAAGGAAACTCAGAATAAAACAGTTTGACTATTTCATCTTGTATCTGATATGATCTTTAGTCAATTAGTAAAGCAAATTTCTTTTCCTTTGCAAAGTATTGTTATGCATTGTTAAGTTATTTCTGTTTGACTTCTCTGTTAGCAATGAGGAAGCTCTGAATTCAATTATTCTTTCATCAGAATCATTCTTATTTTTTTGCAATTCACATATCTGGTAGGCTGGTCTTAAATGTGAAATATAGTGTTGGGGGTGAGAATGAAGCTTTATGAAATTACACAAATTAAAAAAAAAATGAAAGAAAGAAAACTTAGCAAATACGACCTGTGCTGGGCCAAGAGTACTTCTTCAAGGTTTTGTGATATCTGGAGATTTCTATCCTACTGTTTTCCTTTTTTCTCCCCTCCATTCTCTTCTATCTATCATCAGTCCACCTCTTTTTTTAATTCTTTACAGAAGTAACTGGCAGCCATCAGTAACAGCAAGTCGAAGTCACAAAATCACAGAACGTTAGGGGTTGGAAGGGACCTCGAATGATCATTTAGTCCAACTACCCTGCCAGAGAAGGATCATCTAGAGTAGGTCACACAGGAAGGCATCCAAGCAGGTTTTGAATGTGTCCAGAGAAGGACACTCCACAACCTCCCTAGGCCACCTGTGTCAATGCTCCATCACACTCACACTGAAAAAGTTTTCCTAATGTTTTTGTGGAACCTCCTATGTCTCAGCTTGCACCTGTTGTCCCTTTGGATATCACTGAGAAGAGTCTGTCTCTGTCCTCCTGACACTCACCTTTGACATATTTATAAACATTTATGAGGCCACCTCTCAGTCTCCTCCAGCTCCTTCAGCCTTTCCTCATCAGGGAGATTTTCCACTCCATCATCTTTGTGGCTATGTCCTGGACTCTCTCAAGCAGTTCCCTGTCTCTCTTGAGCTGAGGGGCCCAGAACTGGACACAATATTCCAGATGTGGCCTCACCAGGTCAGAGTAGAAGGGCAGGAAGACCTCTCTTGACCTACTAGCTAATCTCCTTCTAATACACCCCAGGATGTCATTGGCCTTCTTGGCCACGAGGGCACATTGCTGGCTCATGGGCATCCTGCTGTCCACCAGAACTGCCAGGTCCCATTCTCCTACACTGCTCTCCAGCAGGTCAGTCCCCAACCTATACTGGCACATGGGGTTATTCTTTCCCAGATGGAAGACTCTACACTTGTCCTTGTTGTATTTCATAAAATTTCTCCCCACCCAACTCTGCAGCCTATCTCAGTCTCTCTGAATGGCTGCGCAGACTTCTGGTGTGTCAGCCACTCCTCCTGGTTTTGTGTTATCAGCAAACTTGCTGATGGTGCATTCTATTCCCTCTTTCAGGTCATTGACGAATATATTGAATAGTACTGGTCCTAGTACCGATCCCTGAGGGACAACATCAGGTACAGGCCTCCAGCTAGACTCTGTTCCACTGACTACAACTCTCTGATTTCTTTCCTTCAGCCAATTCACAATCCACTTCACTACTCAATCATCCAGACCACACTTCCTCAGTTTTGCTATGAGAATACTGTGGAAGATGGTGTCAGATGCTTTACTGAAATCCAGATAAACCACATCCACTGCAAAGCCATCATCTATTCACTTGGTTATGTCCTCATAAAATGCTATCAGGTTGGTCAAACTTGACTTCCCCTTGGCAAAGCCATGTTGACTGCTCCTAATGGCCCTCATATCCTTAATATGTCTAGAGACAGCACTGAAGATAAGATGTTCCATCACTTTTCCAGGGATGGAGATGAAGCTGACTGGTCTGTCCTCCTTCTTGCCCTTTTTGAAGACTGGAGTGACGTTTGCTTTCCTCCAGTCTTCAGGCATCTCACCTGTTCCCCACGACTTACGAAAGATGATGGAAAGTGGCCTAGCAATGACTTCCGCCAGCTCCCTCAGCGGGTACATCCCATCAGAGCTCCTGGGTTTATGGATGTTCAGATTGCCTAACTGATCCCTAACGCAGTCCTTACCAATCAAGGCAAACTCCTCCTTTATCTTGACTTTCTCTGGGGCCTCAGGGGTCTGAGGCACCTGAGGACAGTCTCCAGCAGTATAGACAGAAGCAAAGAAGACATTCAGTAACTCTGCCTTCTCTGTATCCTCTGCAACCAGGGCACCCACTTCATTCAGCAGTGGGCCTACATTGCCTCTAAGATTAGTTTTGTCTGCAATGTATTTGAAGAAGCCCTTTCTGTTGTACTTGACTTCCCTTTTAAAGTTTAATTCCAAGGAGGCCTTGGTTTCCCTAGTTGCCTTCCTACATCCTCTGACAACAGACTTATATTCACTCAAGTGGCCAGCCCCTCCTTCTATGATCTATAGCCTCTCTTCTTCTACATGAGTTTGCCCAGCAGTTTCCTGTTTAACCATGCGGGTCTCCTGGCTCTTTCTTGATTTCCTACCCATTGGGATGCATTGATCTTGAGCTTGGAAGAGGTGGTCCTTGAATATTAACCCACAATCTTGAGCCCCTTTATCTTCTAATGCCCTGTCCCATGGGATTTGCCCTAGTAATTGCTTGAAAAGGCCAAAGTTGGCCCTGCTGAAGTCCAGAGTTGCGATCCTACTTGATATTCTGTTCCTATTACACAAGATCCTGAAATCCACCATCTCATGGTCGCTGCAGCCAAGGCTGCCCTCAACCTTTACCACTTCAGCCAGATCCTCCTTGTTGGTGAGTATAAGATACAGCAACGCTCCTCTGCTAGTCGGCTCATTCACCATTTGCATCAAGAAGTTATCATCGATGCACTGGAGGAACCTCCTGGACTGAGGATGGCTGTCTGTAGGCCTTCCAGCAAATATCTGGGTAGTTAAAATCCCCCATGAGAACCAGGGCCTGTGATTGAGAGGCTACTGACAGCCACTTGGCCTTATCAACTTCCTCACCCTGATCAGGTGGTCTATAGTAGACACTCACCACAGTATCACCCATTCTAGCTTGCCCCTTAATTCTCACCCACAAACTCTCAACTTACTGCTCATCTACCCCTGGACGGGACTCGATACATTCTAGTTGCTCTCTCATGTAAAGAGCAATTCCACCACCCCTCGCCTTGTTGGCCTGTCTTTCCTACAAACGACAAGCTATCCATGACCACATTCCAGTCATGTGAGCTGTCCCACCATGTCTCTGCAATTGCCACCAGAAAAAGTCATTAAGGCAAGTGTCCATGTCCTGCTACAACTGATCATTGATCTGGGTGTATGACACACATATGACAGATCAAGGTCACTCAACTTCTTTCCCTCCATTTTTCATTTCCATGTAGGTAGCTACCACTTCAAGGTTCTTTCTCCCAGCCTGTCGTGTTGTTTCACATTATACTACTGCATGAAAAATAGAGAGTACTCCAATTTTTGTGAGATATTATCTCCTAAGCATTGCTCTGCTAACAGTTCAGAAGCACACTCTATACTACAAAATGTCACTGAGGTATACTATTTTAAAAATATGCATTTATCTAGTAGCAAGTGCTACTATGGGAAAGACTGCAAAGAAAGAAAGAAGTCAACTCATTTGGAATACCATATTAAATCTTAATGAAAATATGTTGTACAGCAGTCATATATCTGCAGGCATGACATAAATAATAATCCAATGTAAAGCAAAAACTCATTCAAATACCTATGATAGTAACTTTTGTTGATGTAAAGCACTTTAAGATATTCCATAAGTGCTACTAGGCTATTTATCTTTGTGCAAAATGAAGCATTTGGGATTTTTGTAAGATCTTTAAAATGGATAAACCTACATATTAAAAACAAGCCTCACACTATGGTATCAGTAGGCTACTCACAAGTATTTAATGAGAAAATATGTGTGTATATGTGAATAATGAAACAAACTTGACTCATTGGTTGAATTTGTATTGTTATTTAATTCTGCGTAGGAGTGAATGGCACATTCATTGACTGGTTCCTAAAACTATAACTTCTGTCTGACCAGGGTCTGAAGCCTCAGGAATGTTTTTAAATTAATCCTAATCTAGAAGTGAAATAACTTCTCTGAAGAAAAGGAAAAAACAACTATTGGTTGTTTTATTTCACTGATTTTCAAAAACAAAGACTGTATATAAACATAAAAGTTGAGATCATCTCTTGCTAGACTGTCTTCATGATCCAGAAAGGACAGAAAGTGTTGTTTTTACAGATCTAGCAATCAGTTCAGAATGGGGCCAGAGTTTCAAATGGTGTTCAGCTGCTGTAGTCACTAGAGCAAATCAAAATCACTGTCCTTACTAATTTTGATGGCAGGCTCTCTGATGTTGATGAGAGTTTACAAAGGCATAAGGAGAGGAATGGAAGAAAAAACTCTTCTGAGGCCGATGACGTAAGAAGATTTAAAAGATTTCAGAGAAATATAAAGAGATTAAAAAAAAAGAGTACTTCCTTCCACATTTCATTCAATGGGTTTAAAAACTACTGAAGACTGAAAATGTCTCATCCATGCAGTATAAATCAATATCAAAGCAATGGATAATAAGTAGAAGGTTTGGCTAAGGACAATTATTACATTGCTGAAAACTGACTTTTAGAACAAATTGTCTGGCAAACTTCTGATATTAAAAGATATGTTGTTAAAATGACCTCATATCCCAGAACCCTGGAATAATAGGAAATAAAACTAGGAGGGACCTTAAGGCATCATTAGGTCATTCCTTTACCCAAAGGCAGAATAAACTGAACTTAAAACATTGCTGACAGATGCTTGAATAATCTGGTCTGAAAGTCAATTATGACATAACTTCCCTCCTACATCTAGACCTCAAACTTTTGTACCATTTAGAGCAGAATTATACGTTGTTTTGGGATGTTAGTGCTAAAGTCATCAATCACAGCAGTAACCGAAATAATCACACCACCGACTTTCTGTAAGCATGAAATGAAGTTACTGAACCCTTAAGTGAACAAAACCTGTCACACCAGTGCCAGTGAACTGTGGCAGAGACCTGCCCCTTCCCCACCTCTCTCTGTGTTTTTTCCGTTCCTGCAGGGCTGCCTGATGTGGCATCATTCCTCCGCCCATCTGCTGCCATCTTCTCTTGCAGGAGGAGCAACATCGGAGGCAGTAGACCCTCTCTGGAGCAGGAGGAGGGAGCAAAAGTCATCCCCTCATCTTGAGGATTCATGAGCTCGCTGAGAGCCCTCTTTGGTACTTCAGAAGCAGAGAGCCACACATGAACACATGGGGCTGGAAGAATTAACTTTTATTTTTAACCCAAAGTCCTGCTTTGCCTCTGTGTTGGCAGTTTAAGAGACTTTCAATTACACTCATCAGAGTGTTCACCCATGCAGCTTCAATAAGTTGAATAACTGGGTGTAAGCGTGTTTTTTCTGATGGATGTTGTGGTTAAGAGGACATGACAGTGAGCTGCAAGAGTCATTATCTATTAATTTTGCTGGTTTATTTTAGTAAGCAATTTATAGCTTTTCCAGAATGTCTTTTACATTTTCCGCTCATTAATTGAGTCCCATTTATACTATTTCTTTTACATTAAAAGATGTATTGCACTATTTAAATTCTTAATTTAGCCCATATGTCAAAACTATATCTAAATGAGCTACTTAGAGCACTTTTGTATGGATTACATTATGTAAGTCTTTCCCCTTCTGTCTCTTTTATCCTTTCAAACACAGTATCTTTATTAGAAGGTAGAGAATGAACAAATAAAATATAATTATAATAAGCAACAATATTAAAACACAAGCTTGAGACTACCAAGTCAAGTTCAAGTTGTAGAAGATATTTTAAGTGCCTGAACAAAATGTTCCATAGCCTGCCACAAAGGTGTATGTGAGGTTTTCTCATGTAAACTGGGAAAACTCCAATGCCTTTATTCTAATTTATGCAGATATGTGGGTATTTTTTTCCAATTAGTAGCCTATATGTTTGAAACTTGTAATCTCAGGCCTTTTATTTATCTATCTTCCTAATCTACACACTTAAGTTATTTCTTCTACAATCAAAAAATAATAAAGTACATACCTTCTGAAGATAATGTCATCTTTGTAAATCAGTTGTAGGGGGAGAAAAAAAAAGCAGAAGGAGGGAGGATCAAGGCAGACTTCTTTCTTAAAGCTCATCTAGTCTTCCAGCTTCTGACAGTCCTTAACTCTAAAAAAAAGGTTTAAAAAAGAATAAAATGAAAGAAAAACACCTCCATCACCTACATCTCCCACCCTCGGATCTACCCCAGAGTTACTGAGGTGAGGACACATTCTTTAAATGTAGGGTGTTTTTTTTCTGGAAACTCTTCCAGAGGTTTGTTTATGTATTTGTTTTCTGACAAGTAATTTATTCCTATTTTATATAATAGCTACCTATGTTGTGAGCTTGTTGATTTAAATTTCCATATTTTTCTTTTAATGCCTCCATTGAATGGCCCATTGATTCTGGAATAGTATATTTACAGTAGGGTACAGAGAACGTAGTTCTTTTATGTGGCTGGCTAGCAGCAGGCACTGACATCTCCCACAGGGAGTAGTACCTTTGCACTGCTAAATATGCGTATAACTTAGATGCTGATATTGATGTTCACAATAATGATGTTTGTCATCTGCTCCATTGCAGATGTGAGAAGCTCTTTCCCACTTAGCACTACATAATAAGGTGTCACTCTCGTGGTTCTTCATGCTTCCTTCTTTATTCAGAGAGTTTGGTGAACCTCATTTCTACTTCCTCTTTTTATGACAAAAGCATGACTTTTTTTAGATTATTTAAAGTAACTGCTATATTTTTAAGATTTCAGTTAACACTAATTGAGACAGTTTTTTTTTCCCTTAAAACTGTGAATATTTTGAACATAGGTTTCCTTTTGCTTCCACACTATTTTGTGCTAATATATTGCTTATTATAAGATACAACACTGCCAGTGGTTGTAATAATGATCTCTAGCATCTGTTCTTTGGAAATACCAACTGTTCTTTAATTTGGTGCCATATTTAAAAATAATTACCCGTTTTCAGCCTTCTAATTTAATATCAGGCTGTATTTCACATCAATGTAATTTACTAGGATAGCGGACTTGGTTTCTTCCACTGTATAGTTGATTCTTAGCTTGTAACAGATTGCTATCTCTCTCATCCTGGAAATATTTGACAAAGTGAATGGTACTCCTTGTTATCTGCTACCATCAACAACTTCTTTACAAGCCTGGCAAAAAACCCCAAACAATTGCAACATATTATCTTGTTATCCTGAGCAAGAATCTGTATGTACTAGAATTTGGAGACATCAGTACTGCATATCTAATGATTTTACTCTTTCCTAGTGACTACTCTTCCACACAGAGCTGAGTATTCCTTTTGGGAAATTTGTTCTTTTTTTTTAGCTCTATTTTGGAAAAGTAGTATTTGCCTTTTACTGTAAAGAGATTCTTAGTATAAGGCAAGGCACCTTTATGATACTTTCTTTACATCTGACCACTGAAATGCTAATGCACCTTCTCCAAAAACAAGGCATAGAACAATTCTGAATCCAATTCTGTTCCAATTTTCAGCTGAACAGAACTTACGTAACCTTGAAAGTCATGGACATAAATATTCTCAGAGAAAGTCACTGTCATGCACAAATATCAGCTCAGTCAGTTGAGCATAGCACTAACAACGCTAAGTCGCGGGTTTGATGAGCGTTTGGTCCCCATGTGCTACCTGATCTAGTCGAGAGGTGGCATCCCTGGCGGCAGGGAGGCTGGATTAAAATGATCTCTAAGGTCCCTTCCAGCTTAGGCCATTCTATGATTCTATGATTGTAACTGGTAGTCCCTATTAAGTTTATTATAGTTTAGGTAAAGAAAGCTGGAAATTGCATTAAATTATGAATAACAAAACTTGTAAGTCTGTATAAGTGACCAATATAGTAGAAATGCAGTCAAATACAGTCAAAAGGCATTTTATGTGTATAGAAGGCCTAGATAACTTATTTTTTCTTACAGACGAAGAAAGCAATTTGAATTACTCAAGACCTGAATACAAAATAGAGACAGATACACTTTTTTACTTTTAAAAATATCCAGGAGAATCTAAATTTCTAGTTTTAATTTGCACTTAGAGCTATACTTCTTGAATGGCAGGACACGGAAACTGAGATCTCAGAACTCTTGTTTTTTTCCTGTTTCTGATCTGCTAGACTCAGTGAGCAGAATATTCAAAATCTTATACAAACGTAGGGGCTTGGAAAATCCCCAGCTTTTCAGACTCACAAATATTGGACAATTCAAAGATGACAAATTCATTGCACTAGAATTGTTCTTTTCTGAGCATACAAATTTTGTAAGCTTTATTTTTAGTATTGATATAAAAATATATTTTCTGATATTTTCCTGATCATGCTTAAATTTAACAGACCGTATATAGATGATGAAATATTTTTCTTAATTTATCAATATCAGATATAACCTTTAAAAAGAGCAGCAGAACCTCTCATTTTTCATGGAAATATTTAGATTACATATTTTTTTGGATGAAGGAACTTACTCTTTTCTCTGTACATACAACACCTAACACAATGAAAATGATATTTATTAGAGTCTCCTAGATTTTACTGCATATAATATAAAAAACTTACAACATTATTAACCTACTGGGGTACCACTTCAGAATATATTTATTTTTTGAGCTGTGCCCTTAGTTTTTACAGAACAACATTTCTAGCAGCTTGAAGGATTTATGAAATAAAATGAAATGGTAAAGATGTAATATGAGAGAGTTAGTTGTTTTGTGACATGTATCAGCCTTAGAAGGAAAAAGGGCAGAAATTTAATATAAAACTAAAAACTAAATGCCATATCATTGACCTCTAGAGAATGAATATTATTCCTTGTAATGGGGAATGTTAATTTTAATACCTGCAAATTATGTTTTGAACAGTTACACCTTCACTTTCTGTATTACTTTTTGTTTGTTTGTAAAATTTTAGACTGAAAAAAAGTACTAAGCTATAATATGTAAATTTTGTGTCACAGGACATGGAAAATAGAAGATGAGATATCCTTAACTACTTTCTTTGATGAGTCTTAGGATATTATTCTGAATAATCTGTTTCTGCTTTTGGTGGAGATGGGCTTTCTGAAGTAATCATATTAGCATATAACATTTTACATACCTATTGTAGTTCATTAGTGAGATAAATTAATTGAAA
The DNA here is from genome assembly GCF_000703405.1 of Apaloderma vittatum. Classification (NCBI taxonomy): domain Eukaryota; kingdom Metazoa; phylum Chordata; class Aves; order Trogoniformes; family Trogonidae; genus Apaloderma; species Apaloderma vittatum. Next base: position 72,098 of record NW_009727721.1, read on the forward strand.
AAAATAATCTGTGATGTTTGCGTCTGAGTTTTTTGCCAATGAGGGAACAAATTGTCTAACTTTCACTGGAAATAACATTAGTAGAATAAAAATAGATTTTTTTTACTGTGTTAAAGAAAAAATATTTGAATGTTAATCTGCCTAGTATGTATGTTCTGGGAATTTTTATGAACCAGGAGAAAATAACAGACTTTGTTTTAAATAATTTATGCGATACATTGTTTGCATTCAATTTTTTGAGAACTTTGTATTCTGTATATTTTTGGATAGAGGGAAATTGTACACTGAAACTTCAGCATCCCCAGCCCTTCACTGGAAGCAGCTAGATGTTGATATGGATAACATCATCCCCTTCACTGGCTGAGGTGATTTTTATATTTGTAGTACCTTCCTCTTTCTGAAGTACCTTCCTTCATTGGTCTGCAGGACCATGTAACATCCAAATGTACTATATATAGTATGTTTCATATGTTTGCCCAGGTTAGCAGGCTGTACTTTTTCCATAAACAACGGTATCTTATCTCTGGTATCATCGTATGCCTATAATTTTAAGGCACCTGCTCTTGTCCTGTACCTCCCCACCTCTATGCAGCATTTCATTGCAGGATCATAGATCACTGTGCACCAAAAAGCTGCTGATTATGAACATATATATATAATGAATATAGAGCTCTAAACACAATGCATGAGTATACATAGTTACACAGTTTTACAAAGGTAAACAGATAAAATAAAATCAGATAATTACTAATCCGATCATTAGATTATTGCTTTTATGGTTGAACAAGCTAAAAAAGATTTTCAGAGATGAGTGCAGACAAGGCCTGGTAAGTCCTAGAGCATGTGTTTTTTTCTCAACACAAAGCCTGTAGCCTGTTACAAGCAATGATGTCATCCTACTAAGCTACAAAGCTGTACTTGTTTTCTGAAAGAGATGGTCCTAAGAAGATGCTTAGGACTGATCACAGCCTGACTGATTAGCTTTTCTAAAGTCAGCCTTTGACACATTCAGGTCATTGACAATAGAATACTGATTAACTGGTTGTCTTGGTAGACTCCAGCATAGTACATATTTTTTCAATTAATATAAAGCCGTGTGGAGGACTGTTCAGAAATTATTCTTTATAGGCCGAGCCTGGAGCATATTTGTAAGATGTAATTTACAATGGCTCATGCCATTTGCTTTTGTTTTCTGTAACATAGTTTAAACTAATGAGCTGTAAATCTTAAAATTACTACTCCTGTTGTAACAGAATACAGTCCAGACTGATGGTAGCAAGGAATTGAAGGAATATTTGGATTACTTCACTGGCAAACTATGGTTCTATAGAGGTGGCAAAATGCACATACCAAAGCTGGAAGAAATCAGGCTACCAAGTCTATATAAAAGGGTGCAGATCTATACAGATCTAGATACACTGTTCATTAAGTTTAGCTCTGATATTCTTCTTCATTCCAGTTTCAGTGATTTTCCATACTCCAACTAGGTAACCTACATCACTAGAGAGTCCTCCACAACATACAGAGGCTGTGCAATCCAGAATATATTTAGTTTTTCTAAAAAGAACAGAAGTCATCTCTGAAATTAAGATGATTCAACAAGGGCCAGTACTGAGGCTGGTGAAGTGTTACATCTGTGACAGTGACATAGATGACGGGATTGAGTGCACCCTCAGCCAATTTGCCATGAGTACAAAGATGTGTGGAGGTCTAGGCCTGATGGGGTCCCTCAGGGGTGAGTTCTTGGGCCAGTGCTGTTCAATATATTCATCAATGACCTGGATGTGGGATTAGAGAGCGTTGTCAGCAAGTTTGCTGATAACACAGAACTGGGAGGAGTGGCTGACACAGCAGAAGGCTGTGCTGCCGTTCAGAGAGACCTAGACAGACTAGGGGGTTGGGCGGGGAGAAATCTTATGAAGTTCAACAAGGGCAAGTGTAGAGTTTTGCACATGGGAAAGAATAACCCCATGTACCGGTATAGGTTGTGAACTGACCTGCTGGAGAGCAGCCCAGGAGAAAGGG
>NW_009727722.1:0-5257 GCF_000703405.1 Apaloderma vittatum
GGCTACCTCCTATTAGAGGTATTGGTGTGCTTTACAAACATCAGCTAAACCTTATCACAGCCCCATGAAAGAGGAATCATCGTATCCATTTAACTGATGGCTCTGAGGAAGGAGAGAGGTTAAATAATTTGCGCAAAGACACGATGATGACACAGCCAACAGGGAGTGTAAAATCACAGCAGGACTCCAGCCCTTATTCTCACAAGCCTGCATTACTGTTGGCTTTAGCCTCCACTAGTTGATGACTAACGCTATTTTTAAAAGCTCTTTGTGCCTAGACGAGTTTTGTTCTCTGGACACTATAAATAACAACCAGAGCTGGGCATTATACAGGCAGAAACAGTTTAAATCGTGTCACATACCCACAACTTCTGTCTGGCTATGTTTGGCACTGATTCCACTTTTTGCAGTGGTCTGTGAGACAAGCACTCGGGATGAAACAAGACAGAATTTCACTCATGACCTTCCACAAACCCAGATCTTCAGTGACGAAGAGTTGCTGCATTAACTCACTCTTTCATCACAAGTTTCTATGCATTTAATAGAAAAATAATAATAATTTAGAAAATGATACTTAAGAACCAGTAATTACAGTACATCCAATATTTGTGATTTGCAATCAACCTGAACATATTCCCTTATCTACATAGTAAAGTGTGATTTCTTCCAATGAAGTCACAAAGTATCTTTTTTTAAATAGCCAACGGGCTTCACATATTAGTAGGTTCCTTGAGATGGTCCAGCTCAGCTCAAAATTTGGGGGTTAACTGCTCTGTGGCAGCTGAAACAACACGAGTTGAGTTGTCTTTGGAGCACCTCTCCTATGAAGACAGAGAGTTGAGGCTGTTCAGTCTGGAGAAAAGAAGGTTCCAAGGAGACCTTATTGTGGCTTCCAGTATATTAAGCAGGCTACAGGAAAGCTGGGGAGGGGCTTTTTGGGATGACGGGTAGTGATGGGACTAGAGGGAATGGATTGAAGCCAGAGATGGGTCAGTTCAGATCAGACGTTGGGAAGAAGTTCTTCCCCATGAGAGTGGTGAGACCCTGGCACAGGTTGCCCAGAGAGGGAGTGGCAGCCCCATCCCTGGGAGTTTTTAAGGCCAGGCTGGATGGGGCTCTGGGCAGCCTGATCTAGTGGGGATGTCCCTGCCCATGGCGGGGGGTTGGAACTGGATGGTCTTTAAGGTCCCTTCCAACCCTGACAATTCTATGATTCAATGATTCTACGAGTGCTGAGTCCCACTTGGCCATGGCAGCTGAGCAGCACTGCTGAGTCACAGAACCAAAGAATCACAGAATGGTTTGGGTTGGAAGAGACCTTTAAAGGTCACCTACTCCAACACTCCTGCAATGAGTAGGGACATCCTCAGCAAAACTATGGAACGCTTCATGAGCTGGCAGCTCTTGCCACTGTTCAGCCAGAGAACCTGGTTGTGTCACTGTCATGGGAAGTTTTAGCCCTTGGCTAAGGTGAGGAATTGTGCCCAGGTGCTTTGGGCAGAAGTGGGGCGGTTTGGTTTGGAAGCAGGGCTGGACCTGCCCCAAGAGAGCTGGGTAAAGCCTCTGTGGCTGGAGGATTTCCCTTCCTGTGTGCAAGGCTGAGGCCTCCTGCACAGCAAAGGCAACACGGAGAAAAAGCGGGGAGCAAACTCCTCAGGGCAAAGATGATACAGTGGAAGGTGGTCTCACCCGTGGGCACGTACTGTGGTCCCGTGACAGATGCTCACCAGCCACACAGGTGATCCAGCATCTCTTTAAATCCATTGTTTTAAACCCAACTGGGCTATTAAGCACAAACATCTTCCTGCCCTTCTGCCCTCTCCTGTCAGGTTCATGATGGATCTGATCTTCAGAGACCTTGGGTTGAGGGCAAAGAGGGAACCCGGGAGCTGCCGTTGAACCTCCAGCCCCTGCGAGCCCACCGAAGCCCATTTGGCCAAGGCCAGGCTTTCATTTATCCAACTTCCTTCCTCTGAAGGAACTTACAATTTAATCAGAACTTCTTAATAGTACATGAATTCTAAATTGCAGTCATTTGTTGCAGCTAGCCGCAGGCTCTTCTGTCTGTTAGAAATATCTATGTTATTTCTTCCTTTTAGAGTTTACGTAAATAAAATAAAATAAACTTTTACAAATAATGTTTGCCACTTAATGTTCTCAGCCAAAGTATCTATCTGAGGAAATAGAAATCCTTCCTTACAATTCATCTTAAGGATGTAGTTTCAGTTTCTTATAAAGTAATAATGAATGTACCACAGATAATGTTCCAATAGTGCAAATGAGAGGAGCATATAATCAAAATGATAATGGTGGGTATTGTACGCCTGGTATAATAAAATCTATCCCACTATGAAAATCATATCTCAAGGCAACATTCTGCCTGATTTTTGTAATAATTGTACAAGTGAGAACAGGGCACCAGGCAGCCAGAGAAACAAAGGTGCCGCGGTGGTTCATTAACCAGGCGATGCCCCAACAGCTCATCCAGCCCGGTCAAGGGTCTCTGCTGGGTTTTAAGAGAGGAATCAGCCACTCAAAAACAGATAAATAAAAATCCATACCAGAGCCAGCCCATGCCTCGAGCCTGGTCAAGACACAGATGAAGGCAGACAGAGGGGGTGCATTTGCTGCCCAACAGCCCCCTTCCCGCACAGGCAGGATGTTCAGAGGAGGACACGGGCTCACCTCTAGCAGAGGTGACCGATCTTACAAAGCTCCTGGTGGGCTTTGCTCTTTCGTTGGGGTCAGATCCATCCCCATGACCTTCCTCAGGATGGTGGAACCTGCGACTCTTCCCAGTTTTGAGATTTCTCTTCTAGAGTTTTCTCTCCACCCAGGTGAACCTCACGTTCCTCGCTCGTTGGTCTAATTTTAATCTTTCCCGCGCTCACTACGCAGTGCTCAGGCCCATGTTGTCGACTGTTTGGGGCCCATTAGAAACATTTGTGTACATACATAATTACTGAATTTTAAAGCACAAATGGCTGCCTTTGGGGCCAACAGGCACAGCAGATACAATCTGTCACGTCAACTCTCATTCACTTCACTTTTTTTTTTCCTTAAAGGAAATTACCATGCTAAAACCACGCTTGGAGTACTAACAGCGTCAAAGCAAAACCAGTTCAACAGGGGAGGCAGTGCTCTGGGTTAAATGGCCTGAGCCAGACCTTCTCCTTCCCCCCCGTCTACTTAGGTTTTTGTTATCTGTCACCTTTGGTGTCTTATGCATTTTGCTCAGGTCCTGCCTGGCACTCCAGTGTTCCCAGTGAGCTGCTTCACAATCACTACGATCCCAGTGGAAACGAGGCACAGGGCAGACACCGGAGCACAGCTGATCTCCGCAGGGTGTGGAAGACATCACGTGGCTGTAGGATTTCAGCAGCCTGGATTTATTTGCAAGATTAGGATCTTAATCTGGAAAGTGGATCCAATCTAGTCTGCCGTATTACTTCCATCGGTGGCTGCCGTGCCCCAGCAATAGGGTTTGCGTTTGGGTTTATGTGTCACGGATTAGTCAAGTGACACGTACGTCTATTTACATGCGCGTGCCCTTAAGTGAGGAATCATTTTCATTCCGTTCTCTATATGCTTTTATACTCTGGTAAACACGTATTCTTGTGCTTTCATTACGCTCTAGTGTTTGATTGCTGAGCTGTGTTAAAGCATCATTACAATACTTCACAGCCCTCAGATGGGAACTTCCATTAGCATCTGCTTAACAGCCCCGAATGGCACTTTGCACGTGCGTGTCCACCCTTTCTGAGCCCTCGGGGCAGAAGAAGCTCCCACGCAAGGTCAGCTACGGGGTTCACACAACACGTAAGACTTCCCTGGGCCAGCTGCCGCAAGGCTCTGCCCCCAGCATTACCCAGCACCACATTCAGGTCAGGGCAGGAGCAGCAAAAATGAGCTTCCTGGGGCTGCGCGCATCAGGAGGCCCCTGAAGATTTTATTTATAAAAGACGAACTGGAAACAAAATGCCATCTTCAAGGAGATGCCGCTTACCTGAGAACACAGTGCCACTTGCTAGCGATGGCAGTGATGGGAAGAACGGCAGTAATGGGAGTAAAATTGTGTGGCACTGAAGGGAGTATGGAAAAGCAGTGTTTCAGCTCCAACTCTATGCAAACCTCATTGCGTTTGTTATACGTGCAGGGGAAGGGCAACCCATGCACATGCAGAGACTGCACCGGGAAAAATAAAAGCAGCTGGGCTCACTCGTTTGTCTCGCAGAAAGACAGAAAAGTGTAAAAAGGGCCATTAGAGCTTTTTGAAAAACTCTCACACAGCAAAGTGGCTTATGCTAACCCACTTCAGCATTGTATTTATAGATCAGGTTGATTAGAAAGACTGATTTCACCATCTAGAAAACAGTTAGCAGCTAAATCTGTTGGACGTGAGAGTTTTATCAGGAAAAAACAACTTCTAATGGCGATTGCTCAAGTACCTTTTCTTATATGCTGAAAAACCCTAAACCCGCAACTGCATAAGAAGGCCTTGCTGGCTGAGAGAAACACCTTGATTTGAAAGAAAAACCAAAGGCTTTTCTGAAGCTAAGAGAACATAGATAAATACCACAGGAGTCAAGTGTAACGAGTATGAATCAGAAAGCTGCAGAAGCTAAGTAAAGTGAAGTGAAAGGTAGAAGCTAGGAAAAGCAAAAAGGTGCAGAAAAGGAAATTATGGTCATCAGAGTGATGAAAATGACAGCATCTTTAAAGCATACAAGTCATAATCCAAAATATATTCCTAACAATGGTGTTTACCTTCCTAAATGCAAACATTCACCTGTTCAAAGGTAAAGATTGCATTTCCATTTATGTTATTAACCATCAAATCATCAGTAACGATGCAGAAAACACAAATAAATGTTTCACGCCTGTACTTGAACATCCAGATGATGTACTCATAAGACAGCGTCTTGATGAAACTTTTCTTCCCAACATCACTCCAGAAGAACATTAAATGCTACAAGTAGACAGTTTAAAACCAGCAGGTTAAATAATCTGCATTTTCAAGCAGCCAAGCAAGGTGTATTCTAGACCATGCATGTTTTTCTTGCAGCTTTTGGCTCCTTCTTCACTCTTCCCCTCCTGCCCTGCGGAGCCTCCAGCCACGGTGGCTTTTCCCGATCACCTGGAAAACATTGTCGCTGCCTTTTCTGCTTCCCCAGCGCCGCTTCTGCCCTGTGTTTTCTCAGAGACAAACTGAGTCCCCACGGTACTTTGCTTGAATTTTGTTAAAGGAATTCCTCTG